>NC_090660.1:5945000-6125000 GCF_013368605.1 Nyctibius grandis | reverse complement strand
GCCAGCTGGCAAATATTTACAGTGCATCTTTACCCTCTCTCATATATACTGTAGAGCCCCAAACCTCCACCAGCTATCGTTCCCTTTCAGCTGAGGAAATGATCAGCAATCGTCATTGCTCCATAACTGCTCTTCTGCGACTTGGTGCAGGTTGAAATATTCTAACTCCCGGGCCTTGGGATTTAGACCTCCCCAAATGGGCTAAATTACACCCAGTTTTACAAACTCAGCTGGATAAGACTTCACAAATAATTGCATATTCAGCCATTTTTCAGCCTGGATGTGTACACCATACTACAAGGACTGCCAAAATTGTAGGACCACAGAAGTTCCTAGAAAAGCAACCTCTTACTTCTCACTCTTGCTGGCTTCTCTGCTGGAGTTCAGCCTGTACTTCTGTGGGTTTGGAGTATTTTTATCTACTTTGCAGTAATCTCATACCCTCTGTGACCAAAATAGGGATAGCCTTCTCCTTCAGAGGCTGTCCATAAAAGTATATTGGTTGATTGCTTCCAACATGAATCATGCCTTGATTAGTGCTTTAAAACAGTGTGCAATCACACAATCTTCAGTTGGCTAAAAACGTGCAGGTCTTGAGGAAATTATGCTCTCTTAAATAATGCTTTTTATCTTCATACCTGTGAGCTCTTCTCAGAGTGACAGGAAATGCTTTGGAGATACTATGGAAGGCTATCACTGGACATTGTTGAGGTAACTGCTGGAAACTCTCTTCAGGTATCTGAAAAACATATGAAGCATTTCTTGAGAAAATTCAATCAATCAGACCTGTTTATTTGAAAAAAGGATAAGCATTTAAGGAGTCAAAATAAACAATGTGCAGGGTAGAAGCAGGCACGGCGGCCTGGTGTGCATTAGAGCTGTCTTTAAGCGTTTCCCGCTTCTTGCTAACATCACTTCAGTCCCATCAGTCGAAGCTCTACCTTTAGCCTTTGCGAAAGTGGGAGGTTTTCTTTAGCTCTTGCTTGAAGGCTTCTTTCTTTCCCTTCTTTAAAATGATAATTTCCGGATAGGAGAGAGCAAGTAGGATAAAGCAAATTGAGAAAAGAGATAGAAGAAAGACAACCCAATAAACCTTTTAAAATTCCCACTGGAAGTGATCTGGGAGGGCAACTTGAACATTTACCACATGTTTTGTCAATGACACTGTGACTTTCTGGAAGTGAAATTCTTTTATCACATGACCTCAGAGCAGGACTGTTGCCATTACAGTGTAACCAATATGTTACTGTAGTGCTGTGCATCACACAGAGCTTCGGCACAGTTCTGTATTTATTTTACTGCTCTTCCATTTACTGTTTGGCAGAGCTTTCTGGATTGGTGCTTCGAGTCTTTCAGGAACTAGTAAATTTTGATAGTGTGCGTACAGACACTTCCCACACACCCAGTAGCAGTAGCATGCTGCATATATTTGAAGATTTTTCAAAACCATTACTACTATCTCATATCATGTTTCATCTATCATAATATTATCATGCAAGCGGATTTGTCATACACGTACTGTTACAAAAATGAAGACTTGAGTAACTTGCATGTGGGGATGCATTGCTTTCATGGAAACAGGGAAGCTCCTTCCTTTCCCAAAGAAATCTTAGAGCAAAAGCTCCAAAATTCATTAACATAAGTCAGAATATCAATGTTAATTTTACTGCTGTGCATATAAGGAGTCTGGTTGCCCACTGACGTTGCCTTTTTGGAAAGACAAACGAATTCACAGGTCAGAAGTTTTGTTGTTCGTTCAGTTGTCAGATCTGACTTTACGCACGGGATAATTAAAACTTAGGAATGTAAGGGAGGTAGAAAGAGAATAAGCAAAAAAGCCCAATGGTTATAGGCTGAGGAATATAGGTACCTTATAGTCTTTGATATATTATTGCCACAAAAAAAAAACAGTGAGGTAATAAAGTGCTATCTCTGTTTTTCACGAGAAGGATAAAAAAAGGAGGAAAAACAGAACTGTTCCATCCTGAGATGAGAAATGCTTGGGAGAGAAACAAAGCAAGCTTCTGAACTTAAGGCAGCCATAGCATACCAAGTAGCCATATTAGCGTGGCATTACAGTCAAGGAAATAAGCCCTAAAGAAATAGCATGGCAGAACTGCCCTCAGGATTAAGATAATGTCTCTGTACAGTGTTCCTTTCTGTATATATTCTAGTGAAAATCAAGTGTGCCTAATGAAATAAAATGTGCACTTGGAAGACTATGGAATCAGGGGAAAGAAAACTGTGTAGGAGATTTGAGGTTAAAAATTAGTTCCTCCAATAAAATAAGGAACACAGTTCCTGAAAAATAAAATTAAAGGAGGTAGATGCATCATCACTTTTTTTGTGTCTTACTCCTTTATTGTTTTCATGTCTTCTTCCAAACAGATGGTATCTCTTGTGTCAGAATCTGGCACAATTTTTTAGGTTTTCCTGTCTCCCTTTGGGGGAGGGACAAAAAGCATTGTTAATCTGTGGCAGATCAGATACTTTCACGCATCTTCTGCCCTTTCATTCCTTTCTCCCACCCTACACTGCCACGCTGGGTCATAGCACTGGCTGGGGAGAGGGAGAGACACTAGGAGAGGAAGAAACACAAGTGTTTGAAGAAGTAATATATGAGCTTTTTCATCTCCCACCTTGATTTTATTTACTGCATGTCACCTTCTAAACCCAGAGAACACTTTACTTGCATGAAGGTTATGATTTGTACTTCCTGCTCATTTAGAAGTATCATTACCCTTTGAAAAAACAAACCCAGAGCACCACCCCAAAACACTGTCAAGGTCACAGCACCGCTGGAGAAAATGCATAGCCTGCCAGATACTCTTGTTTCACCCCTGGCCAACTGTACAGTCTTTCAGGTGTTTGTTTGGTGCCACTATAGTTGGGAAAGAAAACAAACACGGGGAAACCCATGGCTCAATGTGAAGAGCACTGCACAAATGAAGTAACGCTGAAGTTGCGATGCCCTCAGTGGCTGAATACTTGTTTTGTGGTCTTTCTGTTTAGCTCTGTCTCATGTGAGCTAACAGACACAGGTTAATTATGCTGTAAAAGGAAAAGAGTGAAGTCTTTAAATATCTTTTTTTTCTCACCCAGATAAAGACCTTGCATATCCCTATGCCTTACTGGAAACTTGCTAATAGCTTGCAGACTGTGCCTCATAATATGTGTGTTCCTTGACTGTTGACCAGCAGAAGCAACCAGCCATTCCTTATGTGTACTATAATAAAACTCTTTGGGGAGTCAGTAATGATGAAGCAGTAATTTGGTGCCTTTCTCACTCTGGGTCCAATTTAATCAAGTGCCAAGCCTCCTTGACTTCTAGATTACTTCAGTTGGACAGGAGGGTTCTCATTGCAGAGCATCAGGACTATGTTACCTTCATCCTTCTCATTTCTATTACTTAAATGGAAAAGTATTAAATAAATAAGTGCTACTGTGACTTAAGATTTATCTTCTCATTTCTGTTGTCCTAGAAAGTTTTAAGTAAGTAAATGACATTTATGGATAGTCTGTCACTTCATGTGGGTCAAAAGGCTCAATAGTACAATTCTCAGCAGAACTCCATTTGAAATATATCCCAGCTTGTAACTCACAAGTTCTCTGGACCAGGTTCTTCATACTGGACTTAGTAACTGCACAATCTAGCACTGCATGTATTCATCCATGGAAGAAACCATAGGTTGCCACAGTTTTTCAAAATGGAATGATTACAGAAAAGTAAAGAATAGAAACATTAAAATGAAAATATATTTCTAACTTTATCCCTCTGATAATTTAATGAGCTGAAGTACTCAGCAGATAAAGAGAAATCTACATTTTAAAGTCACTATATTTTTTTTTCCTTTACCACCAGCAGAAAAGAACAGACGAATAACAGACAAAAACCAAGATGTTTTTATCAGAGTTGAAAGAAGAAATGTTTTCCCTCAAATAACTTAATGCAAGACATTTATTGAAAATTTTCATAGGAGATTTTTTATTTAAATGCATGTTTGATTCAGTTCTTAATCTTCCACAAAGCTATTCATAGCACCTTCAGAAAGAGAATTATGTAACCTACCCAAAAATGAGTCTTTGATGAAACTCTCATCTTTTCTGAAATGGAAATGGGCCACTGTCAAATGTATCAAACAGTTCTAATAAAGGTAAATATGAGAAATATGTTGAGATAGGGAAAAGGAGGCAGCTCTGCTGTATCTCAACACATGTCATTTCATTAGGTATACGCATCCATGTTAAGTATCATAAGGTTAGGGCCTCTTCCCTTGTTGGTGTCTCATGGTCACAGTTTACCACCATGCTGAGCTGGCTTTTCCCTGCAGCAGCACATCCTTGCAGTGATTGGCAGAGAGGTACTGCTTGTTTGGTGAACTGGAAGAATAGCCAGACCAAGAAGAGTGGCAGAAGCTCTGAGGTTGTACCTGCTGAGCAGCTGGAAAGAGTATGGCATGAGCAGAGAAGAGGAACTGGATTAATGTGTGTGCTTATAAAAATGTAAAGGTAAGGACAGCTGAACAGCTCTTGATAAATCAGAACCATTGTGCCTGAATCAGAACAGATGCTTCCCTTTAGAATAAGCATATTTAAGTACGTTGGATAAGTAAGTAGCCACTTCTTTTAAGTGAGAAAAAATTATTATTGTGATTCAGTGAGAGGACGCCAGAACAAAAATCAAACACAGCAGCAGATAGCTGGAGCCATGGTTAGCAAAAAGGAGAAAGAGAGAAGTAAAGACAATTGCAGAATAAAAGTGGTATGCTCATATGCATAGTTGTTTCTTTTAGAGTGGCCAGAAGCCTTCATAAGATGCTGCAAGTGGCACTGTTGGATACACCTGAAAACTCAGTAGGAAATTAAAAGGCAATTAAGTGTGTGATAACTTGTGGAACACGTCATGTGGGTCCTTATATGACTCAGTGTTCATGTTCTGTGCTGTTACGCCAGGCAGCTGTTTTGTTCTGTCACTTGTACTCTCCAGACATTTAGCTGTAACCTAGCAGGGGTCGAGGAGGAAATAACATCCCAATTTTCACACCAGCAACAGCTGCTTTGGTTAGGCAGTACACTAAATATAGTAATTTGCCATGTAGCCAACAACAGTGATAGCACATCAAAAAGAGATTCTGTGACATAGCAGGGAACCCTAATGTGCTACGAATGATGGATGGGCTGTTCATGCACCTCACAGAATGATGCTGCTTTTCAAAATGGAAAGCGGTGTGTGTGACCATCAATATCTTACATTGAATTATTGGCTTCTGTCATGAGGCCTGTATTTTAGCCAACTCATGTGGTGGAAAATTATTTTATTCTAGTGACATTTCTGATAAAGGAGCCATCAGTAAGTATTTTCTCTGAGAAATGTGTTCTAGAGGTTTACAGGTAACAGCAACAGTCCTTTGAAGAGCCATCTGTGACTCATAATAAGTAAAATAAAACCATTATTGAACAAAGATTGAAACATGAATATGCTTGTGTTTAGTGGGTCCTTTTTTCATGAGCATTCTCTATGCCAAACATCAAGATGTATGGCTGTTGTACCTGTGTAGTATGCTGCCTGACTAAATGTTACTGTTGCCTTCTGTGCCTTTATTATTGGTAGGAATAAAGTGCCTCCAGCTGACAAAGGTGATATGATAAAACACTGCCACTCCTGCCCTTCACCTCAAGTTGCCAAGCGGATTTTGGCGTCATTGCTGGTATACCTCGGCCTGTGTGGATTGTAATGAAATACCATCTGACAGGACAGCAGCCATGGCAGTTAAGTGGGGTTTCCTCTTCACAAGGCAATGAGGAAATTAAAAATGCATTGAGGCCAGAACTTGCTGTGTTCTGCTTCTCATCTTACACTATCAAGTGCTATATATAGTTTCTAAAATTAATTATGTTGAATTCAGCTGTTCAACAATATAAAATGTAGCATGAAGATTTCAGACAGGTCCAGCAAACCACATGAGTGTTCACCATTACGCCATCGGGCACTGTCTATAACTGTCTCTATGCATTTTACGAAAGGAAGATGATTTGGTTGAAATCAAAATACATAGGACAACAGTGTGGGTGAAATTTATTCAGAGGCAGTTGCAACCTCTTCTTCCTTCCGTTATACTTCAGGATTGGGTTACACTAGCACATTTGTTTCAGATTAATTGCATTGTGATCTTTTAATCTGCTGTTCTACAGTGGCTCTCTACCTTCTCCGTAGGCAACAGTTCCTCCTGCTCCTTTTTTCTCTCTTCTCTTCTCTTCTCTTCTCTTCTCTTCTCTTCTCTTCTCTTCTCTTCTCTTCTCTTCTCTTCTCTTCTCTTCTCTTCTCTTCTCTTCTTTTCTCTTCTTTTCTTCCATTCACTGGTAGATGCTCTTCAGCAAACCCTTGGAACTTTCCAAAGCAATCCTTACCACTGGGCCTTTCTGCAAAGTGACCACGGCTGACAAACAAATTTTGGTGTGGTGTTATGTCTTTTACTGTCTCCTTCACTTTCAGTACTCTTGACTTAACCCCCAGTCACACGGTTTCCCATCTTCCCAAAACTTGTGGCTTTCCCAGATGACTGGTATCCCTACCACATATGTCATACACTGCACATAAACAAGCTATACGTCATATATAGCAGGCAATAGAAGAAAGCAGACTTGCCTGCTGTCCAGAAGAAAACAGCATCTATGGAATACCATGGAATATACAGTAGTATGAAATAATACAGAATATAGTTGGCATTGTGTCACAGATTTAATTTAACAAACCTTATTTTGAATGAATTGGCACTTAAACACTAGGACTTTTAAATCATAGCATTAGCTGTTAAGGTATTTGGAATTTAAATGAGCTTTTGCGTTTTAGAACACTAAATATCTCACACTGCAAAGTATCCATCTACAACAGTGCTGCGACCTGTGAGTGACGCTAAGCTTGTTTCTACTTGGCTTTTGGTATTAATTTTGAAGGTTAAAAGGTAAATGACATTTTGTCGTTTAAGAAATAAGACCATTTTCACAAAGTTGAAATAGGATCCAAAGTGCTTGCATTTTTCAGAATTTTTAATTTCACTGTAAATAGTTTGGCAAGCCCTATTCAAGAGCCACAACCACTACAATCAATAGCAACAGACAAGGTATCTATCAGCACAGCAGGGGTGGACCAATTTAACACAGCACATTTCCTCCTTTTTTAAAAATTTTCCACTTTCGCAAGTACTAGACAAACAGTGAATTAAACACTTCTTAAAGTACTTCTTAAAGTGTACTACCAGTAATTGTATCATGTTTCTGGGTTTTTATGTTTCCGTGAACAGTTATTAATTACATAAGCAATAAAACCTCAGGTTTTGCCAGCAATTTTTTCACTGTAAGCCTCCTTTCTAGGGGAGAGATTCCAGAGAACCGTGGATAGTGACAGTGAAGTGCAGACTTGCTCAGCCACATATTCTCTAATAGTAGCAAAAGCTTACACTTATCGGCCTACTTTGAACTGGACATAGATGATGACTCTAGAGATTTCTAAAAACTAGTGACTCCGGAGGTTTCTGTCCTTTCATCCTAAAACAGATTTTATTCTTTCCTCCTTCAGCTTTGCAATTACCAGTCCACCTTTTCCAGATGAGGATCTTTGAAAATAACACCACTTCAGAAATTATATTCCCCATTTAACACAGGTCCTTTTTGAACCTGTTTCTCAGATGTTACTACATTCTAAGAAAAACTCAGCAGGATGCAAAAACCCTATGCTTTCTCATCAGAAAATCCTCTCAAGAGAGAAGGAAATTCATCTTCAGCCTTGCAGACCGAGTTATGCCTGTTCCCACTGAGAGGCAGAATAGGGCAGCCATGTGGACTGGACAGGGGCTGCTGACTAAAACCATGCTGATGAGCCCAAGTATTGGAAAAGAATTTCAAGTTCATCCTAAGACATCTAAATAAGGTGATGTCTCCTCTCTTGTGATGTCCTCACTTGTTCTTGGCGTGTGCCATTTGCACTAAACCTCTCTGTGATTTGGAAACCGATGTGGACAAACAACAGAGGCAATACTAGGAGTTTCAGGAGGGCAATTGTAGATCAGCTACCAAAGGCATGAAACAATCAGCGCCTGTCTGCCACCATGTGAAAACTGAATCAAGTTTAGAATCATCAGAAATCTATATTAAATTTTACCCTATAAATGATTCATTAAAAAAATGAAAATTTGGATTTTAGGCTACTTTAGAAAAAGAAAGCCTTAATCCATTATATAAGTAACACACTGTTCTTTGTTACTACTTATTATTAGGTATAGGTGCATGTTGAGGGTGCCACTGGGCATGCGTAGTCCTTGCTTCTCTAAATTAGCTTCTGATGAAGGGCTAAACACAGTGCAAGCTAGAAGTATGAAAATCCATTCCCAAACATATTATACATATATCCATGTTTGTTTCCCCTAAAGTACACCTAGTATTGCAGTTTTTTATCGAATAATCAGACAGGAGTTAGGAAAGAGGGATAGCGATAAAAACAAAGCTGATGTAACTCAGAATAAAATTCCAACATGCTAAGAATTAAGTGCCTGACAGTGATGCTGGACCATAGTTGCTTATGCTGTCCATGACTACCTCAGTATTACTTCGTGCTTCTTCTCCTATAATTTTGGTTACATCAGCCTATTAGGTTCTTGTTATACAGTCAGATGGTAAACTCTTTGAGGTAACGGGTTTTCTTCCAAAAAAAATACAGTGGTTGGTACAGCAGATAAATACATGACCAGGGTTTCCAGGCCTAATGCATGCCTCACATGCTTTGTCATATTGCAAAATTTTGGTTTGAGTGGCGTTACATCTATTTGTGTCTTGTTTGCTTTATCTAAAGAATGTCTACCCAGACCCAAACGTTCATAAGCCCTTTCAAAATTCTGAGGCTGAAGTAAAAATAACAAAACTTGGAAAATTAGTACATTTCCTTGTTTCTTTTATTATTTCCCTTCTGCAGGGCTTCTATTTTCTGAGTGCATTTTCATAATAAGCCTGCAAAGCTGTTATAGATGAAACAAAATAGAACTTCTCCCATGTTTTTGCATTACTTCCATAACTGAGGCTACTGAAGGAATGTCAAGTATTGCAAAATTTATGATTCTTATCATAAGGATTGGCAATAGATCAGCTCTCTTCTTTCATCTGAAATTCAAAACACCATTATTATTTCCATTTATTTATGTTACCCTTTCCATATCTTATATTTAATGGAATGAGTCATAATTGTCTTCTTTCAATTATGCTGAAATAAAAATTGCACTGATAGCACTGGTGGGTGCACTTGACAATGCTGCCCCCCACAGCTCCTCTGCCTTTTTCTGCATACTGAGGAAACAACTGAGCTGCAGAAGTCCCAAATGTGCTCTTCCTTTAGCTAAATTAAGCCTCTTGTCTCCCTCTGAAATTCAAGGCTGCATAAGAGTAGAAAATAAATCAAGAGTGGTGCTATGGCATTTAGCCATCCGTCAGCACTATAAACCGTTGCTTGCCTACCTGCTTAAAGAAGTTAACTACTTATATTCCTACCACTCTCCAGTCTAGGTTGCCCTCCTCTGAATCCTTAGTAAACCCCAGATTAAAACATTACAACTTGTGGTAAGTAGAGTTCAGCATGGTACAAGGCTTATATATTATTAACTACTTCTGAGGATCTTGGACCACACCTCGGCACTGCAGTGCTGAGTAGCCAGCAGTGTCACTTGCCACATATATGCTCTCCAGATATTGTACTACCTATATTCCCACCATCACTGGGCGATATGTGCTACAAAACAGGAGATGTACGCTACACCTTTGAACAGGAATCTCTATGTTGTCTACTCTCTTAAGATTATTTGTGTTGATTTTCATTTTCTCAGCAAAGGATGGATATGAGATACGAAAACAGTTTAAGAACAATTTTTAGAGTAATTAAATGCCTTATTAGGAAAAGTGATTAGCTTCTTTGTCTCAAGTGTACTCATGATTTCACTTCAAGTTATTTAGTATTATTTGACAGAGCGAGTACTTTGCTGGTGCCTGAAAATTCAGTGGTATATGCTGTATTACAAAGGTGGCCTGTCTCTCAGAGAAACTGTGTCTTAGGTAATGAAGATTAAATTTATTTTTAAGTATGATTTCCTTCCACAAGGCAGAGGCTCCATACCAACCTTTTCAGTCAGGTACTGCTATAATCTAATGACTAGTATGTTGCTGCTATTCCAGCTCCTGTAATCATGTATTTCGGTGAGCATGGGAAGAGCATTGCAGACTTTAGGATGACTTCTGCTGCAAGGGAGTACATTCATAGACAGATGGTGGACTGATGCAATGAATACTACCTTTGCATTCTGTTTGACCTCTGCAAAATCTCCAGATACACAGCAAAAGTATAGAACAAATTGCTTACAACTGTATGTTTCAACAGAAAGAAGTTTACTAGTGATCCTTTATTTTCCTTCAGGAAATTGTTTCTTAGTCTACATATATGCACTGAGAAAGATTTTGTTTATTTCGTGCAGGTCTTTAAAAAAAATCTTTGCTAATATCCACCATGTGACTTCAGAAAACTTACAAAGGAGCTAACCATTATCTTGATTCCATAAAAGAAATAATTTGCCCAGACAACATTCTGAAAGTGAACTTTATGTATAGAGAAAGATACCAAGTATGTACCAGCCTGTGATAGCACTCTCTCTTTGTCTCTCACCCCGTTCCCTCTCCATCTTCTCTCTCCCCTCCCCCTTTTTAAAGCTTGTTAATTCAGATCAATCCTTCAGTGGTAATATTGCCTTTGGGTTACATGCCAGCCTATGGAATTATATGTTTGAACACAGGGCCAAACTAGCAGTTATTCCCCTGCCGCTAAAGGTGAAAAGGTTTCCAGTAAATCAGGTTACTTTTCCACAGGGTAAGCGGTGTTAAATACAGTCTCACTGGGTACTTCATCAATATGATTAACCTATTGGCATTATAGTTATCAAATTACAGTATAAGAAGTCATAAAGTTAAAAATAAATCTGTTTTCCATTGAGAAAATCTATTGAGGTGGAGACTGCTATATTAAAAGCTTACCGAGTATATATAATAGCGTCATAGTTCATGGGGAATCATTACCACAACAGAGGTTTTCAAAATTAAACTTGCAGGAATGTCTTACAGATAAGTAAAAAGCTCTCAAGGGATTCAAGGTACATACCATATAGGGCCATCATCTTATTAGAGTTTTACTACTAACCCTATTAGAAGCCTCCAAGCTGAGAAAGATTACAGTATGTGGATTGTAGAGATATTTTGTAGACACTTTGCGAGTCACCACAAAATGTTCACCTTGGGATCTTGGTCCCTGTAGCTGAGTTAAATGGCTGCCCTAATTCCACCACCATGGCTGCAGCAGTCTCTTAACGTACCATAAATCCAGTCAAGTACTTTGACCTCTTTATTCATTGTCACTATAGCTCCTGAAATTGTCCATTCTAGCAAAGGGCCCGCAGGAGTTTGGTTCTTTTGACAAATGTGGGAGGAAAGCAAGTTGGTTTCCTGCAAAATGTGGCTGTGCTGTTACTGCAGAGAAAATAGAGGCAGTGAGGAGAAACTGGAACACTAATGCACATCAAATGAAATGGTCATTACTTCCTACTATATGCAAATTACTCATATGGTTTAATCAAATACATTACAATGCATTAAGGGGCTGATGCTTCTGTATCACATTCAGTGGTGCTTATGGATCCCATGTGTCGTTAATGGGAAGTGTTAGGCTAAAAAAAGTGATGCAAAAAACTTGATTTAGGCACTAATGTTTTCCAGCACCTTGAAGCATTTGGTCAAACTTTCTAACTTTTTTGAGAACTCCATGTTGAAGTTATCCATGGCTGCCTCCAAGTTGTCTTCAAACCATTCTAAATTGTTTGCAATCCTGATTTTATGTCAATAAATGTGCCACTGCATAGTATTCTGCAGAGAAAATGTTTTTTACATAGAATCCAAGGAGCAACTGCAATGATCAGGACCATTAAAAATGAATGAAGAGCTAAAGAAATACTGGATTTAACTTATCTTCCTTAACTCAAAACCTCTGGACTATAAACTATCCTATTCTTCCGCTCAGATTTTGTATTTCACGTCTACTTGGTGGCACTCAGTGATCACTCAGGCTAATATATAAAAAGGAGTGATGCTATTTACAGCACCTAGACCTTCACAGCAGAATCTGAGGATGGATGGGGCAGGAATTAGGTAAACACTTGATGGGCTCTACAGAAACTAGCATACTAGAAACTAGCAATCAAAAGGGAAGCATTATCTCAGATCCCAGCCCTTGCTAAAGTTTGGATGACTTAGGCTATGTCTACATTAACATCTAATAAAGCAGAGTAGCAGCAGTTGATTCTAAGATTCTGACATACACACAACATGCATTTCAGATGCTTTTGCATCTCTATTCTTTTATCTTTTAATTTTCCCACTGTGTTGGGGAACATCTCGCCATTGACGAGGCAGAAGTCCAAAAATAGATGTTGAAAAGGTTAATGAAAAATCAGAGTTAATAAATGTGTTTCTAGAAACATTATTAAAAGTTATTGTATTGGCAAGACTTCACCAAGAATACTGTGTTTAGTTGTGGTCATCCCTGTCTGAAACAAATGAGCTCGGCCTAGAAGATGTGCAAGGAAGGATCATCATGTCACTGGGAGAATGGAGACTCCCGCTTATGGAAAGCAACTAAAAGAGTCAACTATGTTTAGCCAGGCAAAACAAAGCTGAGCAGGGAAATGATTGTCTCTGTAAATGGATCAGAAAGGTAAACACTAGCAGGGGAACAGTTCTTTAAGCTTAAGGACAATGTTGACACAGAACCAGTGGGCATATCCCACCTATGAATACATTTACAACAGAAATTAGCAGGTGGCATAGCCATCAGAGGAGTGAGGCTGTGGAACAGATTTCTATCAGAGTAATGGGTACAAAGAATACAACTTTTTTTGGTGTCAACCTTCATGGTTGCATGGCGACATGTGAGACTGGATGATGCCATTGCCTGAAAGGAGGGTGCTGCAGGTAGTCACTTGCGGTACCATACACTTCTGGTACAGAGGTACCTCCACAGCTCTGTGCAATCCTGAACGATAGCTTGTAGAGAGAAAACACTAGATAAAATCCATCTGACTCCACTGGGCGTACTGCTATGACCCTTCTGTTCTCTCAGGACTGGTGGGAGGAAGGGTGATTTGCCTGGTGTTTATGCTGAAGCCAGGATTTGACCTTCGTTTTGCAGTTTGTTTCCCACCAATTGCATTGATGTTGTTAGGCCTTCCTGAGGTATCGCACTCTGAAAGCGAACCCTTGATCTGAATTGTTCAGTGCTGTTGCATTCTGCTATTAGTAAAAGCAGATAATTTGCCATTTGGGTGGACTCAGTAGGAGTTGTGAGAAAAATGTTGTTAACCGTTACATATCAAATTTTATGACATGCGAATAGCTTTTTGTTGTGTTATATGCAACAGAGAGAATAAATAATTGTGGGCAAAAGAAATTTGAAAAAGCTCAATTGTGAATATACAGCACACAAGATTAATAAATATTGCCTGAAATTGATTATCCTATTAATCTACTTGAGGTAACAAGAGAATAATTGTCAATGTCTTTATAATCTACTGGCAAAATACCGTATTTTATATTTTACGGCCCAGATTATATATATTAGTGCTGAGGGTTCCAATAAAGATTTCTGCTACCCAGTCTGTAGTTTTTATCCATTGCTATGCTTTTAGATGCTATAGCATTTTGTGGAATAACTAAATACAGATGGAAAAGGCCAATAATGTCATGGTATTTTAACTCTGCAGAACAGTTGGTCCTCTCTCTATTTACGCAGTCAGGTTGAGGAGCCTAGCCTGGACATAGCAAGCAGAGCCACAGCCATGAGATGCATCTGAGCTGTTCAGAAAGACTTCTCAGCACATCAGTGTGCTTTGTCACCCATCTACACAACTGCCAGAGAGCAGTCCATCTGGGCCTGCACATTGCTCTACTTTCATAAAATGTGTATTCTCAGATATGGCAAAATAGGTGGGTGTGCTCCAACTATTCAGCAGCTGTCCAGTGCCCTCCTGGTAGCCTGGGCTGGGAAATGGCCAAAAGGAAGAGGGACCTGGTCCTTTCTCAGTAGCGAGATCAAACTGAATAATCAGGAACAAGAATAATAACTCCGTTTCCTTTTTAATAGTTTTTTTTTAAATAAAAGAAAAAATCCTGAATAATTTCGTAATGAATCATATCATCTCGTTTGTGTTATATACATTTTTGGGAGAACAATTATTTTTAATGATCTTTGGCACAAACAAATTGCTAGTGTATAGTACATGGGTGTGCGCATGCATCCAACAGTATAAAAAATGTAGTTGGTAAAGCTGTGGAACTCCTTGTCACAGGATGACGTGTACGCTGCTTGGATATGTTCAACAACAGAGCAAACAAGCTGGCATGGAAGACAAATCACTGAAGATTTCCAAACCAGTAGAAGTTTCTGGTATTTAGCATACCTCAAACCGTCAGATCTGGGAGGGCAAACTAGGAAACATGTGAGAGAGGAATGGATGAGTACCACACATACTAGCCTTACTTTGGCATTCTTCCCCAGCAAGGGGAGTGCAAAGGTTAGCAAAGTGAGTTCAGACCTAAGCATGGCAAGGTTTTTTTACTTGGGCACCACCTTTTAAGGGATTAAAAATTTTCTATCTGAATAAAAGACTATATAGTAAAAACAACAGATAAGAATTACATACGTTGCTTTCTCTGGCACTGAGATCCGCTTTGTGTGAAAGTGGGAAAAAAAAGGGCTCATTTAAAAAAAAAAAAAAGGAGGGAGAGGAGAGGGAGTGTGTGGAGAAAAGGATAGGAAGGGTTATGATTTCTTTCCTGCACACTGAGGAAGTCTCAGTAGGTAAGCTACAAATGTCCTACAAATAAGTTGTGCTGGTAGCAATACATACAGCAGCATTAGTTTATGTGCACTAAGGATGCGTTCAGCTCTGCCTTACAGACTTAGGATTTATGGAGGTCTGCTGGATTTTGGAGAGAGTTGACTGACAGCAATATCAGCAGATTTTTTTCAATTCTCTCTTAAGTAGATGAAGAGTGAATAGGCTGGTGTGTCTCCCCTTCATAATTGTGCAAGGCTAGAAAACCTTGAAGCTCAATGTCATTGGAATGAAACACCCAGATATGCAGGAACTTTACTGGTGTATCTGAATTCTCCAGGACTCTTTAATCAGCTTGAACTAACCTAGAAGATTTTTTTTTTCCTCAAAGCATTTTAATACCATGTTTTCAGTGGTGTGAGGGTCTATAGAAGGCTCTTGAAATGGGGAGAAAATGACAAGTAGCTTAAAGAAACCAAAACTAGGTTTGATTTGGGCTCTCAGTTACAGCTGAGGTCAAGAGTTTCCTAAATTTTTTGCCAATGGCTGTTAATCATGTGACTTTAAAAAAAACCCAAACCCAATGCATTCAGATTGCTAAATTTCACATGATAATGATCCCTCCCTTAGAAACAGCCAGGTGAGGTCAAATGGTGGTTGAGTAATGTCTTCTTCCTCACCTACGTGGCCTACTAGCTTCATTTTTTTCTTATCTTACCTTAGGTCAGAGCAGAGAGAGAGCCCAAAGAAAAAGAATTCCATCCAAAATCCATGTCGCCTCCAGAAAGTCATTTGTGGGAAGTAGATGGCAAACCAATCAAAATGTCTCATCAGCAAAATTAGTATTTATGAAATTAGTGATGGAGCAGAACTGGCAGAGTGATTGCATTATAAACACTCAAAATGTAGGGGGAGGGAACAGAGATTTTGCTCATTTTCCCTCCCACTGCTAAAGCACTGTATTTAATTGACTTACAATTTTTTCCCTAATATATTTCTTTATGAAACCTGCCTTGAGCAACGGATACATGATTGTTCACCGAGGGTTGTGCCTCATTTGTTCCTGTAGATTGTGCCTAATTAACGCTAACTTGTCTGTACATAAAAAGTACAATAGGCTGTCCTTTCCAATTTAATTCCGACAGTTTAATCGAATCTGTATTCTTTCAAAAATAATTAGATCATTTACACTTCATTAACATGTAATGTAATGTTGAGGCATTCATCATAATGATTTCTTATTTTTCTTGTGCAATATTATCTCCTCTAATGAAACTGTTAACACCATGCATGTCTTAATTAGCTTTATCATATCACTGACAATTTCAGGGAGAGCTACATTTTTACAAATGAAATTAAATAAGTTCAATAGGTACATTTGAAGAAGAATATGCTCTATTAATGCAAAAATATTAGAAACAGACTTACCTTTATATACCATCTAGCAGTTTCTATAGTAATTTTTTTTCCATCTCTGTCTCTCAGCAATGAGATGTCTAGTGTGCATGGATCACTTTTTTCTTTCCTTATCCTAAACAAAGTGATGACAGGCTTCTCTCAAACGTATTAAACCATCATAGCAAACACTGATAATAAGAAAACAGAGACTGTAGCACACCCTCCTACCTCATAACAAAACCTCTTTGATTTTGGGAGGAGTTCCTGTTCAGATCTTGGCATCCCACGTAAATGCCTCCAAAAGCATTGTTTGTGGATCAAAGCTGTGAAGGAATACTCTGATCCACTTCATGGAGGATGTATTCCCTGTATGCATGTTTGTAAACCTTGCCCAAAAATGAGTGGCGCTAGGGTCTTATCCTGCATATTGCTAAGAAGCCACTACTCCCGTGGGCCTGGAAACCTCCATGTTAGCATACATCTTTCAACAAGTATTTACAAGCCATTCACATTCTGACAACATTCTTGCAACCAACGATGTGTTTGTAAATGTTAATAGAAAACCGATTGCCATGAAGCATCGCCTGGAAGGTACTGAGTACCCACAGCTTCAAAGGAAAGCCAGTGCCAGTGCTGTGCTCAGTATTTCACAGGAAGCATTCAGCATCTGCTTGGATTGAGCTTTAAATTAGCTGAAGGTCCTAAAATGTTTTAGAGAGAGATAAGCTTCTTTCCCTCAACTCTCACCGTCTTGCAAACACAAGGAGCGTGCCATATTCCTGTCTACTGCTGCTGAATTAATATTGTGAAGCAAAACAAAAATTTCAGGCAATTGTTAGAATAAACTAAACAGATTTGTTGCTATTAATATTCATGGCTTCTTTAATTTTGTTCTGCATGAATACTTGTACAAACAATTATTTATTCAAAGAATTTCTCCTGAGTGTGAAAAATCTGGAGAGTACATGAGTAAAGATTGTACAAACTTGGGAGGAATCTTTCTGAAATCCATGTGACCAATCCCATATTACATCCAAAAGTAGCCAGTGGCAAGTAGTAACCAAGACAGAGTTGAGACATATTGTTCACAAACAAACCATAGTGGGAACATCAGAGAACATTTTTGTTAAAAAATTTTGAAGTAGAAACAATTCTGTAAATAGGAGAGTCCATCTGAGAACAATTTATAAGCAAGCTAGAAGGCTAAATTAATCAAACTATTTGCTATAAATAGATTCACTAGCACTAACTACTTCTACTCACTTTGCAAAACTGAAGCAGAGATAATTGTATTCATTTCTCTTTATTTATGTACTGTCAAAGGTTGTTGTACAAAGTCTGTTGGACCATTACTGATAAAATTGATAATGATAGTATCTTTGAGTCCCAGATGTCTCATCAGCCTTTTAAAAGAAAATGCTACAGATCACTTTTAATAAATTTTAATACACCTTACTAAATTCCACGGACATAATATAGATCAAAAGTCAAATTCTGACCCTTTCATGCTAACCTGCAATAGCTTTTCATTTCCCTAGTCCTATTTTACGTTTTAAGGAATTACATTATGTACTGAACCCTTATATAGTATCATTGATTTTTTGAGCCTTTCTCACTAACATTTTCACTGTTGATTTTCAGTTTTCTTGATGCTTCTTTTCTTAAAACAGTAGTGTGACTTATCCAAGGCTTATTAGTGCAGTAGCAGAGTGTCAGGGAAACAGTTTTTAGCTTACTTTTTCAACTTTAAGCATGTAAATAAAATTTTCCAAAATAGTCATTACAAAATGGTAAATACTAGATTTAGGGGTTTGTATATGAGTCAGATTTTTTTCCTTTCCCTGAGAAGCTTGAGAATGAAGAGTTTTAAGGGGATTGAGGAAAAAAATAAAAGTGGGCTATTTGCTGATGTCTTAAATAGAACCATAATGTTACCAGAAGTACTCCAGTGTTTCCTGATGTTTCTTTTTAAAGTTGTTGCCACTTTCTTTGATTTATCACTTTAAAGTAGCTTCAGCTGTTAATACCAAATGTTATTCCTTTTGTTAGTTTTGCATGATAAGCCACCTTCATGATGTTTGGTTTAATTTGTTTCATTTTATCATATTGTTAGGGAAGGATTGATCAAAATCAGCAATTCTAAGAATCTGCAGAGAACTAAGTATGCTCCATGAGAGGAAGGAAAGGGATATGTAGATACTAATTTTGAAGTAGAGAGAGAAAAATTCCAGCTTGTCCCAGTTTACCACAGACAGGAAACTTCAACAGCCCTGGTGATGGTGTCACCACCTCTTTCAGTACTGTGGAATCACCTTCTTTATGTCTTTCTACATTCCCCAAAGATGTCATATCTTGGGTCAGCAAATGACCAAATCTGAAAGCTTTTGGAGACCCTTTTTGATCAATTTTGTCAAATGTAAGACAAAAAAAAAAAAAAAAGTCCTTCCCTAACCTATTCCTAAGCATGGATCAATTTGTAGACAAATCTATTTAAATGAAAATCTTACTGATTTGCTATGTGCGTTACAGAACAAAGCATACATATTCGTATAATGGTTTTATGTTGGTTAATCACAGGGTATACATGCAAACATGCAAACAATCGAGACAGATATGTAAGAGATCTATATGGTTCTTGTAGCCCTTTTAAGATATAGAGCAAACCCTTTGGTTCTTTTTTTTTCTTTCTCTTTTAGATGCTGATTTTCATGTTAGATGAGTGTTTGCTGACTTCTAACGGCTTTGGTTTCATATACTGACCATTTGTTTGCATGTATTCTGCTGGCATACCTAGCGTTAAAAGTGTAAATGCATGACAGGCAATAGGCTTACACCTGTAGTTATGTGCTGGCAGATTTATAGAGGTAATACTCATGTGGCTGATTACACACTTTACCAGCCTTTCTGCTTGCTGTCATGCTACTCAGCAGGCAGAGCCTAGGAAACTCTTATTCTCCCAAAACATCCTGGACTGATGACCAAGATGAAGGAATTTCTAATATTTATTTTGTATTGTATTCTGATAACACCCACTGGAGCCATCGTTCACTACTCACAACTCCCATTTCAAGCACTTCACAATTTAACAAAGCATCCAATCCAATGTGCATTAGTTTGCAGAAGTGGATCTCACATGTATGGTACTTTTTCTCTTTAAAGTTCTCACACCACCCCATAAGTAAGCATTAAGGACCCCTCCTTTACAGCAGTGAAAACTAAAATAGATATTAAAAGCCATTTTCAGACAGAACTTAGGATAACTGTAAAAAAGGTACCAAATAGGCTCAGTCCAGGCTGCCATTTTTTCAGTAGGAAATGGTAAACTTGGAGAAATTGAGGAAATTTAGGCCAGCATCATGAATATACTCTCATAGCACGATATGCAAAATGTGGAGCATCTGCAAGTGAACTGATTTCAAAAGGAAATACAGATTTGACCGATGTTGTATAAGCTTTACCCTTACAATAGACTTGACATTAAAACCTGCCATTTGGTGTTCTTGGTTTTGTACCAATGGGTATTCTTTCTCAGCATAAATAATATGATATTTGAGAAAGCTAGAACAATGGTAAAAATGTTTTTTTAAGTAAAAATAAATGCATACAATTTAATGAGATGTTATAATAATATAGCCTTAAAGGCCTAAAGAGGCCCAAGTGAAACGCACTGCCAGATTATTCCATGCATAAAGGAATGATGATTTTTAGCAACAATGTAAATTTCTTTAAAGTATTAAGCAAAAAATATTATTTTATTTACTACTATTTTCTTCCATCTGCTTCACCTGAGGGAAAACAGAGTCTAGATCTCCTGCACTAAGAGACGAAATGTTAATGTTGACTTCTTCAGAGGCATTTCTCGCATAACATAATTAAGCACTGGAAATCAGATTACAGCAGTTTTCTAAACCATAGAAAGAATCACCAGTGGAAGACAAATAGCTAATATCATTTTATGTACACTTTTCAATAAATATGTTAATTTATCCCATGAACAGATTTATTTGAGAATGTAGTGTTATTTTTGGTGCTGTACGTGTGTAGTTAAGTCTTGATCCTCGCTTATCAAGGGGGTTGTAAATGATTAGCACATCTGAAAAATAAAACTCTTATTAATACACATAAGTATGGATTTAGAGCTCTATGTTTAGGTAATCAAGCCTGGCCTTCATCATATTATGTCAGTTTACAGGTATTTGGTATATTTATGTTTGGATTAAAATTTCTTTTTTAGTATCATTATTCTCTTCCAAGTTATCTTTCAGATTCTCCATTTCTTGGATATGTGCCATGTCAGGTACTCTTGCATAATGATTTCTATGTGCAAGCTAAACTAAGTTCAGTTGTTTATACGGTATCTATTTGATTTATGTCTATATTTGTTTGTGATTGTCTTTATTGTTTTTAGTGTTAATTAGAGAATCAATAAAAAAGATTTTTTTAATTAAATGAATATATAGAGAAACACTCTGTTATAATATACACTGTTATTTCTATAACCCCGTATCCATATCCTGTATATCTTAATTTTCACAGTTAATTTTCACTGTGAAAATCTGCTGGAAGATATTTCATAGATACACAAAGGAGTCTTTTCCTTCTTTTCTAAAGTAACTCACAGGAACATATCTTAAGTTCTCCAACATAATCATTATTTGTTATGAAACTACAAGTCCAGGGAAAAGAACCTGTTGCTCTGCTCTTCAGTTTTTTTCAGATTTTTGATTCTTCTTCTTTTCCCCCCCTCTTATTCAATTCATCTTTCAGATTTCTGGCACCATGAAGCTTCTCCTAAGGTCACCTGATAATAACAATGTCCCTGCTCTGCACCTCCTTAATATTTATGCGTTTGGGCACCAATTTGTCAAAGCACTGTGAGACCTTCTGAGTCACATGTTTAATGCTGTTCCTTCATTGATACACTCAGAGTTCAGCACATACTAACTAGTAAATATTTTTCTGAAAGATGCCCTTAAAGCTCTGCAGCAAAGTGTAGCTTTTTTTCCTTGTAGCTGATAAGACACCATCCTTCCAGCAGGCAGAATCCTCCTTTTTTGAGACAACATTTTTGCTGGGAAAAATCACAGAACCTTGAAACAATTGGATTTAGGAGGGAACACTATTATGTCTCTGGTCCAATCTCCTGCCCAACGCAGATGTAAATTCAAAGTTAGATGAAGTTGCTTAGGGCCTTGTCCTGTTCAGTTCTAAAATAAGTTTGGTGACAGGAGGGTTCTGAGGCCCTCCATTCATGGCTAGCTTGCTAAAAATGTAGTAGGGCTTCATATTAAAATCTGTCTCCCCTCACAAAAAAAGAGAGTTTAAGAAGATACAAACTATTTTTTTCAAACTTCTGGGGTTTTTTTTAACTAAGCTTATTTTTTAATTAAACTAAAATTATTTCTGCTTTTCTATATCTGTGTCTCCAAAGCCATTCTGAGACATTCGCTAAATGAGGGCGGTCTGGGTTTTGTTTTGGTCTTTTGTGTCTTTTTCAGTGGTCAGTTCAGTTTTCTCTCCACCATTTTCTCACCTGTCCGCTACACCATTTAAACTGATATTAATCTATTTGTACAGTCATACTGTGAAAGATCCTGCTCAATGCCATAACGCTAGGAGCTGCACTGGTAAAAGAGGCAGATATCCTAATTGCTTCTGAGCTTAGTCTTTTGGGCCACCTTCAATCATACAGACTCCTTCTCCCACCACTGTAAATACCCTACTTGGTCCTCTCCTTTCCCTCAGTGCCTCTGAGGTACCTCCCTGCTAGGATACAGGTCTAGCAGCCAGAACTTCTCTGTTCATGCATTCACTCATGACAAAGAGGGACAATACAGCTATTGCTGCTTCTCAGCTCCTCTTTAGTTAAAACAGTTTGGTGTTGGACATCTTGGTTTCCCCTCCTACCCTGTTCTGGAGCATCGGTGTAGTTGAAGCAGCTTTGACTGGGGAGAAAAGCCATGGGGCTCAAGGGAAAGTGCAGGGAGGAAACTCTGATTTCACCCCTCCTTTAATCTCTCCCCACTGGCTAGTGTTTTCCAGGAATGGCTAAAAAATCTGAACCCTCAAATCAGTTTCAGCAATCAGAGCTGAATCAGGGGTTCAAAGCAGCTCAATACAGTAGAAGTCTGTCTGAAGGGCATTACTGTTTAAGTGCTAAACTGTCCATAAACTTGACCCACTTTGAAGCTTGTAAGACAGGTTTTGATGAGATAGATAGCTAAAACACGATTCATCCCAATGTACTTATGTTATGTACAGATAATTCTAGTCTCTGCCTTCCCAGGTGGGCTCATAGGTGTATGGGAACATATCAAATGTTTTGATACAGTATTCTTTTTTTTTTCAGAAGTGATTTTTACATCATGTGTTACTGAAAACTTACTACATGAAAATACAAAGGCAGGTGAGTTTTTATGTGGTCCTACGTGGCAGCTGCGGCTCCCTGAGTCATAGCTGAGCCAGTCTCAATCGAAGTGGGCCACTGACAGCTGAAGCTCGTGGTGTCTTAGTTTCCATGATAGGAGTACTTTGAGCTAGCCACAATAAAGCATAGACATGTCAACATCTCCTGCAATAGCAAGCCCAGGTAAGAGGGCAGGCACAGTCTATGGGCAGCAAGATGGCACAGCCTAACACGGTGGAGAGGCTGACATACTGGATCTCTACGCATCAGATCCACACAATACGGCCATCCACTTTTCTCTCAGTAAGGACACACAGGGTAGCAGCAGCATAAAATTTAGGGAAAGTCATTTTCTTTATTCAGGTCAGGCTGCCAGAGGAGCTGTCTTCATACTATTTGCCTTGCTATGTGCAGAATAAAATTTAAAAATCTTTAAGAATAGACACTGTTGCCGTAAAATGCCATCTTTGCAAACAAAAAGCACACTTTGTAAATATCCCAGAGCAGGACAAGGGCTGAATGAATCAGTTTACTGAACCTCATTTTAATCCTCTCTGGAATGTCACTAGGCTTTCCCAGCCAACATTTGCTCTATACACTTCGCACCAGGTTGTCACCTGTTATGCCAGTGTAATTCTAAAGTAAACTACAGTGATGTTACTCGAGTTTTGTATTTGTCTGAGTGAAAGCAGCATCCAGCCATTTGATGGTGAGGTATGAAGGGGAGATGGACTGCAGCACCATTTGCCTGTAGGCATTGTTAAAGCCGAGACAGGATTGCTAAACTGATTAGAAATAAAGCCTGAAAATACTTTTTCCAGTGTTCCTACAAGAGTCAGTTCCCCAAGTTTTACGCTGCCAGTGGAAGGTGTCTGACAACGGTGAGCTCGCCTTGCCATGCACGAGGAGGGAGCCAGCAGCAATGTGATGGGAGCAGTTACCTGGAACTAAAGGGGGATTCACTGAAATAAATATGCCAGGAGGCTTGGAAGGCTGAATTGCCTGCCATCTGAAGAGATGGCTTCACGGCCTGTTTACACACATTGTTGAATCCAGAGCATTGATTCTATGTTTGATGTGAAAAGAAATTAAAGCCCTGGTCTCATTAGATAACCGGTTATGGTTAAAGATCACAGGGAGACTCTCTCTTCTTTTGTATGACACTGAATGGGTCTCAGCAGGCAGCTCCTTGTGCACAATTGATTTCAAGCAGAGTTTTGTCTGAAAGATGCTTCTAGATTATGGCAAGAAAGCATTCTATAATCCTTCTGCCAATGTAGTTATGTTTAACAGACATTCAACTCTTATCACTGATTGATAACACTTAACTCAAAACATATTTAAGCTTTAGGAATGTCAATATTTTGCCGCCAAGTGAAGGTGACCCTTGCTCTTCTTGTTTGCTAAGTGTGCGCAGTGGTTTGCTGGTAAATTTGTAAGGGTGGTTATGTGGGCAGGCTGTTATGGATTTGCTATCTTAGCCTGAAGTGTTTGCTGCTGATTATGTGATTAAATCAATAATAATTTCTGTTTGGATCCTGTGCTTCTGGATTCATCTTCTTTTCCATGCTGTGGAGCAGAACAATGGGCTCCCACACTTGAGCCTGAAGTGCTTTGTTGTTAAAGAAATGCCAGAGGTATGGCAGGTGGCTTCCAAATCTCTTTAGAAAGCAAAATATTATAACAGCTCTACAGGTAAATAAACCAGTGAGGCCTTTGTGGCAAAGGAGGTGAACATGACAGGTGCAGAATAGGGGGCTCCTTTTAATCAATGTTACTGTTTATTCTGGCTTACCTGAAGTAGTGCATATCCTGCCAAACTGCCTTCATTCCATATTAAACAGATATTCTTTTATTCTGATACAGAGGGAATTTACATTTAAACAGCCACAGCACTCACATTCACAGCATATGGTCATTCTAGCCACCCGGCGGTTTTACATTACAACACAGGAGGTCTGTGATGCACTTCACAGGACAAAGAGGATTTCCTCTCTCTTTCTTTTTCTCCCTCTCTCTTTTGCTTCCCCCTTGCCCTCCTCCCTTACCCCTTACACACACACACACACAGACACAGAAACCACCACGGAGCAAAGTATATTAAGAATTCCTCGGCATTCTGCATGTAGCAAGAGCAATAGATCTACAGCAGGGAAAAGCAGCCTGTTTTCCTTAAGTTGCTCTAGGCTGCAGAGTTGATTTTTTTTTCCTTTTTTTTTCTTTTTTTTCCCTGTAGCTTCTCTCTAGCAAAGGACACCAGCACAGTTATTTATAATAACTCATGTATTAATCTGAGCCACATTGGATGAATCTTCAACTCTTGGAGGGGGATCCTCCCTTAATCCTTCTTTCCAAACTCCTTAGTGGCTAAAGGGGCTTTACCTTGCAAGCAACTTTCGTGCTGCTCAAGCTCTCAGCAGGAAAATCTGGGACAATTCAATGTCTCAGCAGAAATCACTGGGACACCAACAGATCTTTTAAAATCAGAACATCTGGTCAGTCACCTTATCCCATATGGGTAAACAGAACTTTGTTAATCAGGCTGTGTTAGAAAACTGATTGAAACTGAAGGTAGTTTAATGTTTATAGGGTAGCACTTGGCTAATGTTTTAACACTGGGAGCGTAGCATACTGTGATGGACAACAACTGTGCTAATCAGTTCTTATAAACAACAAATTGCTTGTAGCAATGTTAAATATCACTTTTTTAAAATGGCAAAGCAACCTCAGGGAATGTGTTCTTCTCTGTTTGTAAAAGAGGAGTTACCCAAGGTGATCATTCATCTATTAACAGCAAAAGACACTGTTCATTCAATATACTTAATCAATACTGGAACTGAGGTTGGGCAAATTCATTTTAACTCATCTTAAAACTTTTTCAGAATTCCTACCAAGCTCTCACATTAGGGCCACACTGATGGCACTCTCGCAGTGCAGGGGAAAGGAGCTAGGAATAAAGGAAAGATGAAGAAAACCTACTGGTAAAAAAAAAATTATTTAAATAAAGGTCAGAGAAGGTGAAATATCCTAGGCTTTTGAGGAAGAAGAAATTTTGTCTTCAGCAGCACCAGATACTACGATGAAACTCACTGTAGCAATATATAAACATAAAAACAATACTGTGGAGCAAAGGTTTGAGTAAGCGTGTAAAAATATTCAGCTCTGGGTAAGTGAAAGACTGAAAGACAGAAAAGGGATGTTCAATAGTCATACGCAAGTTTTATAAATCCCAACAGCGTAGCTTTTTTTTCCCCATTTCTAAACTTATTAAAAAAAAACTAATTCCATGTGCAGGATGCTGTTTTTGAAAACATCTGTAGGCAGGAAGGTTTGTACTATAGATGTCTGCACTAAGGCCACAGCTGACCTGCAATACAGAGATCTGTCCCTGTTTATCTGTTGCACTTAAGCATCTGAACTGAATGTGTCCCACAGCAGCCATCGGAGTGTGACCTTTGTTAACGAAGAGGTACTTCAGGTGTACCCGGAGTGCAGGGTTAAGTCTGCAGCTGGGGAGGAGGAGGAATGAGTCTGCCACTACCAAGCCCACTTTGTGCACTATGTGCTACTCATAGTGAAAATGAAAGGCGGGTTACTGCAGGAAGAGACACTATTCATAACTTTAAAAGCTACTTTGTTGTGAAAATAATAAAATCAACCAAGCCTGAGGCAGATAGAGGAAAATTCATGGTTCCACACTTTGGGTAAGATCATTGTTTACAGTGGGAAAAAAAAGTACAAAAGAAAGAAAAAGGAAGAAAGGAATGCTTGTCCTGGCTCTCCTCACTGTAAATCAGGACCAACTCCACCCGAGTCAATAGATTTACCCCACTGTATGATCGAAATTGATCCTACTGAATTCACAGTTACACAAATATTTTCAGAGAACCTTATTCACAAATTTTAAGGGGACTGACAGTAATTGCCAGCCTTGAAGAGGAATGATCATGACTTGGTAGTTTCCTACTGCTCCAGGTGTGATGTTTTTCAGTGGCTTTGTTTTTCAAATAAGATAGCAGGAAGAAGGCTTTTGGCTCCAGGGGAAAATGCAGAGCCAAATGGGCAGAATCTGGCCCCAGATTGACGAAACCAGCTGTATTATACCAATATATTATACTCATGCATTGTTAGCACTGTGTTCTTGAGGAAATGTGGAATAGGAAAAGCAACCTGGCAAAAAGTAACTGAGAGGAAAAAAGGCTGCAGAGGCAGTGGATAGGATCCATACGCAGGTAGCCAGTCTGTGTGAAAGGGGCACTGTTCCTTTTCTGTCCCTCTTGCTGTGCTGGTGGTTGACATCTGCCTATCTGAAACCCACACAGCAGCAGAGAAGGAAAGAGCTGGAAGACATCACACACTCAGAACTTGTTGGCCAAGAAATCTCATCATTTTAATTCTTCCATGTAAGTGCAAGACATACTGCACAGAGTAGGATACTGCAACAGAGAAGGTTGCATTTGATCTGCCATTGTATGCCCCATGCTGTATTTTCCATTCATTAGTTCTTTGGCAGAAATCAGCAGAGAAGAATGACAGGAACTAAGAGATTGCAAACCCTCCTAAATCTGCTGATATTTTTGATGCCGAAATACACATTTTATAACTGCTGGTGGGATACCCACAACTTCCCATTGTGGATTGCCATGAAGGGACCAGTGTAGCCTGAAGCTTCATGGTTTTGAACAGTCCTCTAGGTATGCATTTTGAGGGTGAGAGTGCAAAGTGAGGTGACAGGCTAATTTTTGTACTTCTTTGAAAAAAATTCCTCTGTTAAACTTATTTTGGGATTAGATATATGCACTAGAGGGTTACCTTCCTTTTTTTTCCCCCAGGTTATTCTGATGGTGAGTTGCTATCTCTAGCCACTGCCAGTCTAGCACAAACATAGATGGGAAGACCCATGCAGTGTAAGGGGCATGGTACTTCATAATCTGCTTCACATCCAATCTGAACTGGCTGTTTTTAGGTTACGGGCAATCTGTGCCTGTTCTTTCCCTATCCTTTTTTCCTTGGAAGTACCATGTCACAACAGTGACTTCTGTAAAGTGGATATGATCACTCACTGCAGAATCCCTCACTGCAATGCTGGTTTAATTAGCTGATTTTAGAAACTATGGGGATGTTTGGCTGGTGATGGTTCAGGTACTGGTATCCCCTGTTATCTGTGTACATTTGACATCAAGCTCTTGGAGGAGTGCAGTTCTAGCTAGACTGACGTTGGCTTTCCAGAGCAGAATTGTCCTTTCACTAACACAGGAAGTCAGAGAAAGAGTCCTGGGCTTTGCTTGTTGATGGCCAGATGATTTAATACATGGGAATTACTCCTGCAGACATGTGTGAATTCCATGAATCTCTTTTTTTGCAGCTATCATCTCCCCTCCTGTTTTTTAAAGAGAAAAATCACTCATCATCTCCAAACAAAGCTTCTGGCTCTGAAGAGTTGATCGCCTAAATCTTTGCTGATCTAAGAGACTTTATGTCAGCCAGTTCCTAGCTTCTGTGGCATCTTTGGGTGGTTTGAAGCAGGCTTCCCACAGGAGACTCTCCCTCTCAGAGAAGCAGAAAAAAGGATAACTTTGGCTGTCCAGCAGCCCCAATCATTTTCACTAGGAGAATTTGCATAGCCACTTGGGATGCAGGTGCAGAGCCTGTACCATTGAAACACACTGTCTGAGTATTGCCTCATCTGGCTGTTTCTGAGGGCAAAAAGAGACAGTAAAGGGTTCTGCTTCATCCTCCACTGCATTTAGGCAGGGTCGTAACACATATCTCTACATGTATACACGTGCAGATGTGTGCACATGCTCGTGTGCCTACTTTTCACAGTTCACACACTCCTAAGATTTTGCCTTACATTTTTGTTTGTTCAGATACAGGCTCGCCACTCTAAATAATTCCACTCCCCACCCTCCTTTGTTTTTCGTTGATGTTATACTCATTTTACTCTGAGCAAGCTAGTTTGTTCCTGTCCTCTGAGGAAGTTCAAGGTATAATGAGCAAAGCATCCGGATTAATTAAGCAACCTGGTGCAATTCCCCCACCCCCACTCCTCCTCCCATGGACTAGATTGGATCTAATCCAAACCAAAGCAGTCCTCAAAGTCAGTCTTCAGCCAACAGTCAGTCCATTCTGCTGACATCCAAAGAATGGTTTTACTATATAAATGATAAGAAATACCCTTGCTAAGACAAGAAGCCCTTTAAAGACATTACTGTCACCTTCTCAAATGTTTGCAGTGACTCCAGGCTCTTTCCAAATACTGTACAACATTTGCAAACTTTTCTGTTGCCAAGCATCCCAGTGAAATGTGATGCTTCAGAGCATATGAACTAGATGCCCACAGCATCTGACTCTTCCGAATGCCTTGGCACCATGCACGCAGCAGCGTAGACAAACTCTTTCCCTTTTATTTATGGTAACTTAAATTTGGGCAGCACCAGGTATGTCAAATTACCTTGCTCATGAATCTTCAGGAAATTATTGCTCTCTCTACGTAGTGCCATGTCCTTTAAAACGTGCAAGGGGGAGGGCATTGTGTTCCCGGTTGGGAAGCTGCTGTTTTAATGCATGTAACTGATACTGATTTATACCCTGGATAGAATTTATAGCAAGATGGAAAAGGTTATGTTTTCATTGAAAATTTACTTGCATCATTTTCTTTAACTGTCTATCTTTATGCAATCTCAGCAACTATTTCAGTCAACCAAGTGAGTCATTGGGCTCTAAATGAGTGGACTGCTGTTTGTGTATCTCCTTTTTGGAAGATTGTTGCCATTTGCTGCAGAGAAGTCATTTAAAATAGGGGCCACAAATATATTTCTGCATCATGCATGTTTTGTGCGTAATTTAGATTAGGGTATTAGTATATCATGCTTGCATGTTTCCTACCTCATACACAAACCTCTTTATATTGTCTTCTATAGGCAATAGATGTGATACACAGCCAGCTCAGACAGATAAAGTATTAATGCTTTGGTCACCTGAGGTTACTAACTTTACTGATGTGACAGGATAGTTCTGGGTTGAGTGAGTATGTCCTGGACACAGGAGGGCAGATAATGCATAATGTTCTTGTTTTGCATAGTGGAACCATATCATTTTATATCATGGGGAGGCAGAAAAGCCCTAAAGATAAGTTTGAACAGAGGGAAAGCATAAGATTTATTTATTGCTATTTTCTAAAAGAAGAGTCTGCAGAATTAAGGGACCTGGGGATCCATTCTCCAGCTAAAATCATTAGAATCTTCAATAAGCATCTGCTATTTGGCACTCTATCCGCGCCTCCTACACAGAAGTGACTCTCTGGTCAGATGACTTTTGCACATACTTTTGAGGCTATTGATTGGTAGGAGAACATCAAGCCATATTGTTCTGTATCCTCCCACTTCATCTCATGTGACAGTTATAGGGAGGGAGGATGTTAAAAGTCTCCAGCCATGGTGACTGCCTAAGGGTGAAAAAGCAAAATAACCCATTCTTATCCCTGTCTACATAAACAAGCTGAGCTGAATGCTGGACTTAGCTTTGAGTGGCAAAGATTCGCTCTGCCCTCTCCTCAGACTAGTCAGTGTGCTGTGACAAACTGGTTCGAGAGGAGTGGGTGGCATATGAACATCTTTTAGCAAAATGCCATCGTCTGGGAAATTCTAATGGGAGGGGAATGCTTTAGAGCAGTAACTACAACACTAAGGCTGATGAAGTGTAAAATTTCAGTGGTCCACAGCATGCTGACTTCTTCTGAATAAATGTTTTTAAAATACACGTTTCTCCATATGAAAACCCTTTAACAGGTGTTGAATTTTATACAGGACTCAGTAGCAGAAATCTCAGCAGCTGCATCTTGCCAGATGGAGAGATGCACATGACTGTAGCAAAAGAGCACGTCTGGCAGGACTGAGGATTTCCGAGTTGCAGCTCTAAAATCCTTCTCTTGATTTAGACATTGATATTCCACTGACAGCAGAGAAAGCTGCGTTTTTCAAAAGGGGTGTACAAAGCAGATTGCAACACAAGAGATGTTCGTAGCACTTGCAGTTCCTCTGAGGTTTAGTGGGAGCTCAGAGCACTGCAGGAATCACTGGGCCACATGGCCAGTAATTACACATTCCAAAGTTTAGGGTATTCTTGCAAATTTTTACCACAAGTACTTTACAAATGTACTGCAGAATAAGGAATTGCATTATTATATACCAAATGTACCAGTTCTCACAAATTTACTGAAAGGAATAACTTTTTCTTAATCACCATCATAGACCAGCTTGAGTGTGCATCTGTTCTCCTCATGGTTCTGGTTTTTAAATCTCACTCCTAGACAAGGTCTCCGATAGTGACTCCCTGCAATGGAGAACCACCCAGGAGGTGCAAAGGTGAGCTCACAGTGATGCTCGAAGAGAACTGGATTTGGAGGACTGTTAGTGATCCTGACCAGGGTGGAACTGAACTCTGAATCTTGAGTTTAAAGGTTGAAGCATAAAACCCACTATTTTTCTTTTACCAGTGCATGCTCATACCAGGGTGAGCTTCCTTTGAAAGCCACAGAACAGATGTCACTCCCTTCTCTAGTTCCCTTTTGTAGAATGGTCCCTAATTTTAAAGGCTTTACATCAGATTGCAATTAAATGAAACCTCATTATACTCTCAGTTCTCCTGTATAATATTTTAAATGATTGTCACATGTAAGATGACAAAAACAAGGTTCCCATGTGAGGATCCATTAGTTCTTCCCTAGTCGGGGTCCACCAAGCACCGCATGAACACCTCACCAACCATAATCTTTTCAGCACTGACATTTGTTATTTGCAGTTTTCTGTACCTTTTAATATAAGCCATTTTTCAACACTTCTGTACTATAGCATCACTCTCTTAAGCTTCAATAAATGCTAAAACATACTGGGTGAAATCCTAATGTTTTTTATTGCTTGAAATCGTCAGGACTTTTTTTGTTATAAAAATAAGTATCAAAATAGCACCTGCAAAAATATTTGCAGGTAAGCAATGAAACAAATGGAAAGAAGGGAGATTATTTTGTGAAAATTCAGTCTTCACATTCTTTGTTTTGTGCTTCAGCTTATTCTGTTCAAAATCAATACAGCCAGCTCTGCAATAGCTAACTAACAGCCTAGAATTAGTGTAATCAAATGGTTAAAAGTTAATTGAAACCAATGTGTGTTGAGATCATAGTGTGTTTTGTTTAGGGTTTTTTTTTCCCCAAGCAAAGTGCTATGTGTTATTCAGTCACAGAGCATAAAACAGGTCAAAGTCAGCAAGTCGTACAGAGAACAGGATTAATGTACTATGGTGCTAGTGGGCTAACGCACTGCAGCAGCACACCGGTGGCTAAATATTTAAATTATATGTATGTCAGTGTGCAGAACAACTTGAAAGAAACCTGCTTTTTCCTTAGTATAGTCCGGCTGTGAATTCTGAATAACGTTCAAGTTCAGAGCAGCCACCCCCTCTGACTATCACAGAGCTAACTGGCCTATTGTGGTATTGCTGCCATTTTCCCCCTTCATTTTTTTCTCCCAGCGTACTGGGGGTATTTTCAATTAAGAAGAATTCAATTTTGAATCACAGTTTTGCAAAGGGTTCACTGCTAATGAGTAAACATAGGAAGACTCAGTAATAATAATTCATAAGCAGCAGGAAGAAAAGTGCATGCTTTGTTGTTGGACTGGTTGGAGCCAGTTCATTTTATAGAATTTCATGCCAGCTACACTCCATAAATTTTTCACAATGATCATAAAATACCTTTTTATTTTATTTTTTTCCTTTTGTTGCTCTCCAGAGTTTATTCATTACACATGAAGCATATCTGTGCTGTGAAATCCGTTACTAAATACCTCAGGACCTGTCATGCCACTGTAATTTAAATTGAATGTAACAATAATCCAGCCTGATTGCCCAGCTCACTAGTTAATGTGAGGATATTTGACTCTGTTAATCACCACAATAGCCAGGTCACATTTCCACCATTGCATAAGTAAACAGATTAACCGGCATGCAGTGCAGCCCTAACAAATGGCTCGCTGGTGACATTTGCAGCACAGCAAGCTGCAGCCTCACCACGAGAACAAGAAATTGGCTCTGGCACTACAAACCACAATTTTAATAATACACTTGAAAACCAAAAACTTTTTAAAATGGTTTTAGGTAAAATATACGCACATTAGAGAATTATCCATTCTGAGCATGGCACCTGAGGCAGGCAGGTTATTCGTCACGTGCACATACACACACAGAGAGCGAGTTCAGTGTACCTCATGCTACAGCTTTGTTGTCCATCTCAGAAACAGCTCATGCTACAAAGAGATTTTGGTGGATTGATTTTATATTATGTGAGATCTGCCTCTCACTGTGCAACATGTTACGATAATCAGATTTTCTGTATTTTGTTTTTTTTCTTGATCTTACACTAAGCATAATTCTGAATAACTTCTAGATTCCAGTGCTAGCTGCCTCTCAGGTCACAACTTTTGAATCTGCCTGTCGTGATGGGTAAAAAAATTATAATACGTAGTGTGCTAAGACTTTTTTTCTTGTTGGTTTAGTATATGTTTAAAAAAAGAGAGGGAGGAAGGAAGAAAAAAGAAAGAGCGAGCACCAGTGATGTTAAGAGCTGATAAGATTCAATCAGGTGAGATCACAGGCTTGCTGTTGTACCACAATTTTTCAAAATTGCCCTTCCCCCTCCTAATCCACCTTATGTACCCGGCAGCCAGGATAAGAGCCAGAGTGGATAATATCATTTTGTTTTGTCCCAGCAATACGATGCTATCAGGGGTTGGCTGTGCTTTTAATTAAGGGAGAGCACCCTAACGTTTTGGGCAAATATACGTAATAAATCTATTTCTGTACTATCTAGAGAGGAGTGTTGTAAGAGCTAAGATCTTGAAGCTAAATCTAGGCCTTTGTGATCTGTTTTGCACCCAGATGTCTCGCCTGCTGAGGAAATGCTCTCTTTTAACAATGAAAAGGTTATATATCCACCATGACTTCTGTTTTGTGCATTTTATAGGGGGTCCGAAGTCATCCCGGTCTCATCACATTAAACCTGCCACCACTCAGCCTTCATGGCTGATATGTATTTTTGACACAGAGTAATCCAAGTAGGGTTACAGCCCAGCAACAGCAGCTCTCATTGTATTTTTACCTCCTACTGTCTACTTTTTCCCCTCCTGTTGTTTATTTTGAGGGACAGCAAAACAGGAAGAAAAAAAAAAAAGACATTGCTGCTCAGCCAGTAGTAAAACTTCTTTTATGGGCTGGCCTTGTAGCCTAGCACTACTGACACCAAGGATTTGAGAGAGGATCCCGGTGAAGCAATACACACAATGCTCCCTTGGCTGTTCTGGCTCATGACCCGAGAGAAGCACCGAAGGAGCTCTCTTCATCTCTTTGCTGCCAGAAAAATGATTGGCTCAACACAGGTTCAAGGATGAGAGACACCAAGCCAGGGAAGGGGAGGGACTTCGCTTACTGAGTGGGGCTAGGAGGACAAAACAATTTCTCTTGCAGAGAAAGAGGGGCAAAAAAATTGAAAGCAAACATTACAATAGGACAAGAGAATATATCATCAGCATGCAGGCAGGTACCTGAACAGAAAGTTATGACATATATTTCCCCCAAGAAAACATTTACAGTTCACACCACATCTAAACCACTGCCACTATTGAATGCAGCTGAAAAACAAAGCTGACTTAGTGGTTTCACACGCTTTTATATAACCCTATAATTTTTTTAAAGCGCTTTGTTTCATAAAATGAAATTACGTAGGCAATTAGTCTATACTGTGCACTAACCCCTGTTATGTCTTGGCTAGGAAAGGGAGTTTAAAAGAACAGAGTTATTTCATTTTAGAATGAAAATTAGTTATTGTGTACACCCTGTAAGTTTTTCATTTAAAAGTGTTACATTTATTACACAAATGAATTATTTCATTGGTCTTCCACCTTAATGCTTTGAAAAACATGAAACAATGGCATATAGTCAGATATATCTCAATCCAGAGCAGAAAACTCTATCCATCACTTGGGAAAACACGTAAAGTAGAAGAGGGTGGTGACTTGGGCAGCTGGAGCCTTTTACATGGACACTGAGGGCAGCTGTAGGTAGCTTATCTGGTATTGCTTCACCATGGCTCTCTGAGAACCTGGCTCACATGTGGTATGAACTGTCACCTGTGCCGGCAGTCCAAGGAAAGAAGGTGAGAACAGAACTGGAATGGACATAGAGGCATCCTCACAGACCCAAAATAATGGTTACCTTCTGTAACCTGCTTCTTGCTCAGACCGGGAGATGACAGGTAGAAGAGGACTGCCTGCATCTGACAGACCTGGGAGAGGGAAGAGGAAATGAGGTTGAAGTGTTTGATCTTAAAGGACTCTGAACTGTTCCAGCATCACAGCAGAATGTTTTGGTTTTGTTGTCATTATCTGGTCTTGTCATTTACCAGTCTGATCTACCAGCTCCAATAGACCTGAGCAGGGATTTTTTAAAGGGCAAAAAGAAGATGCTAGCTGGCTCTGGGTTTCAGGCTTCCTCCTGGACTATGCAAAAGAAGTCAGAAAGACCTGATTCATTGGTGAAAGTAGTGCAGAGTTGCCTGGAATTCTTTGGCTTGCATGGTTTGATACAACATTTTAAAAAGTGTCCCAACACATTTCTGCTCTTTTTCAGAACTAGAGAAGGGCTTGCAGAGGAGCCTGTTAAAGAAGTATAAGCTCCTGGTGTAAATTCTGCTACAATACACTAGAGAGAAAGCCAGTGTTCCACAGTGCCAGAAGGCATAGAATTGAGATGACAAAGTTGTATTGGATATTTCACCACTAAGAATACACCACACTAAGAAAATACCAAAGGTAGAGTTCGCTGGACCAAAATATGAGGATATGAAGGATAGAGGAATAGGAATCTGAGAGCGTTGCTGGTCTTTTGGCAAATCTTATTCAAACTTTAGGTTCACATAAAAGCTTGATACCAGCAAATTATACATGTTTTGGAGAATGGTTTTTTTCCATTGCTTCTGGACTAAGGTATACTAATCAGATCGTAGGCAACACTTTGCACTACTGCAAATTCTACAAAAGTGTAAGCTACTCATAACCAATATTTGCACTGCAGCATTAGAGGTATTCAGACTAATTGTACTTGGGCTGGGATGCTGTCACAACCTCTTGTAGATGCCAGGTCATTAAGCATGGGCTGAAGTATGTCTTAGCATGGTACAACATTTGGGCTAATTGTCCCATCCATTCTGTATGGTGCTGGAGCAGCTATATACTTCCATTTCTGGTTAGTTCACTGGCTATGTTGTGCATAGAATAGCAATACCACAAGCATGCCTCTCTTAGGACGATAAAATGAAAACAGAAAATAAAAGAATGGCTAAATGGTATCCTCTTGCTGGCCATTAATTGAAAATCAAGAACTCATATGACTTTGACTTCTAGGAAGAGGACAGAAATCACTCTGACTCACATTATATTACAATAATTTCCTCCAACATTTTGAGTTACTTTCATCACAGGCTCTGTTCTGCTGCCCAGTGCAGTTTCTCCTCATCAGAAAACAGCTAAATGAAGTTCCTCTTGTATCACCCAATGTGCTGAAACTCTCTGTATCTCCTATATGCTTTTGTTTTAACCAGGATAAGGTATATTAAACAAGCATTTTCTGAAAATGTTAATACGTCTCAAATACCTCTCATACCACTTCAAATCAAGCATTAAATGATACACTTTTACAGAGCTACACAGGGTTTAACTTGTTGCAGGTTTTTTCTAAGTACTGAAGAAGAAAAGAATCCATGAAATAATAACACCACAGAGTAGATCAGGTGGAAGGAATCAAAATGCATGGAGAGCTCTTCAGTCTATTCACGGGTTCAGGTTCTGCCAATGACATCTGACATTCCAGTAGCAAAATACGCCTTGATAATTACAGGTGTCAGCGAAGGGCAAAGCTCCGGAGAGCTGCTCACTGAAACATTACCCACTGATTTTCCTCTTCAGCTTCTAACTACTTGCCTGCTTTCTTTAAACTTTCCCAACAAGGAGCCAGTTGGTTTCCAATTTGAGCAGAAATCACTGAGACTGATGAAATGTTAGGTTTGCTAGCCAGTTTCTGTTTATCCCAGCCTTTTTTCTCTGCTAGCCTTTCAGATACAGAGAACTTCTGGAAGACAAGGTAGGCAGGTGGGCAAGTGCCACTGCTGCCCAAGTCATGCTGATGGTGGCAGTCCTGAGCACACTGAGAGTTCTTACTTGCCCTTGTATTCTTGAAAGTATTAGCAAAACTAACCGAATCACCGGGGTGATTACAAGGTAGTGGCCTCATGCTGAAAACATGGAAATTGACCTGCTTTTATTCTCTTATCTTTCCCCAAAGTTGGTTTTCATGGTCCCTGTTGCAATCACAGGCAACTTTCTAGGCTGCTGTTTTCCAAGATTTGACAGAAGCCAGATGTACTTGGTAAACATTATGATGTGGTCAGCAAGAAAATATGCAGTATGTATATTCCTTTATCACAGTCCCCTAACACTGGGCAATGTTACATACCACCAGGGGGTATGTTTGTTTTGCCAAGATGGGCTATAAGCATATTTTGCGATTACAATATAATCTCTTTGTAAAGATAAAACATTGTGCAGGGTTGTGAGACATTCTGGTGGAGGGCCATATGCACCACAGTGCTCAGGTGAGATAGGACTGGAGCAAGAGCAAGAGCATTTGGAATGCACTTGCTTTGTGTAAAAACGTGCACATAAATTTACTTTTGTATTTGATGTTTTTACTGAAAAAAAGCAAGAATCTGTGTTTTAATGGTAATGGCTTTGCCTAAATCTCCTTTGTTTCCAAAGTTACAGATTATATACAATGTTATTTTAAAGTGACTGTATATACACAGACTTCTGATGGGATTTTCAAAGGAGTTTAAAGAGCTCTGTTTGCTGCTCCATTAGAAGTCTTTGCCTTTGTGTTCTCAACTCTTAGCTCACTGATCATCCAAAAGAGGAAGGATAGAAATTAATTTACAGCCATGCCCTTCTTTCCACTACAGATAGACCTGAGCAGCAGAGATACCTAACTGATAGCATGAAAAGTTGACACAGCACTGACATAAACAGTCAGCACTATTCAGGGCTTCTGGCTAACCCTTCTAACACTCAGCAGCCCACAGAAAGCCCTCTTCACCCTTCATGTGGCTACATGGCTCATGTTCTTCCCCAAGTTGTCCTCAGAGACAAACTCCTCATGTGGTAGTACTTCCCTGCAGTTCCCCAAAATCAGGCCTGAGCTAATAAGGCAGAATTCTGCCCATTCAGTAAAAAAATGTTCCAAAGGAGAGGTATGTGTAAGTCAATGAACTTGGCAAAACCCATTGTTTAAAAATGCTTCTGTTTCATTTACATGATTTAGGCCACATAAAACAGGCACTGTAGATACATAAGGCAGAAGTCTTGACTGATTTACTTTCTGATCTGATCTTACGGATCGATTATAAATAACAGGAGCATGCCCTGAGTCTCACTTGAAGTCTTCAAATACAAAAATCAAAAATCAAGGAGTTTGGTGAGCTTTATAACTCTCTGAGAATGGGCCAAGCTTGTCTCCAGCCACCATATTCTGTGCAAGATTGAATTACCTAGAGAAGACATCATGCCAAATTCAGATAGTTTGGAGTCATGGTTTTTTGTTTTTCATTCAAAACTTCAGGTTGTCTTCAGGAATTTAGCTGATCTGAGATCTTGTGATGGGTTGACCCTGGACATTATCCAAGCCCCCGCCCAGGTGCTTGCTCACTCCCTGCCCTCAGTGGGATGGGGGAGAGAATCAGAAAGGCAAAGGCAAGAAAACTCATGGGTTGAGATAAAGACAGTTTAGTAGGTGAAGCAAAGCTGCACACATGAGCAAAGTAAAATAAGGAATTCATTCACTACTTCTCATTGTCAGGCAAGTGTTTAGCCTCTTCCTGGAAAGCAGGGCTTCATCAAGCCTTAACTCCAAATATCCCCTCTTCCTTCTCCTTTCCCTCAGCTTTTATTGTTGAACAGGACATTATATGGTCTGGCAAATCCCTTTGGTCAGTTGGGGTCATCTGTCCTGGCTGTGTCCCCTCACAGCCTCTTGCCCACACCCAGCCGACTTGCTGAGGAAGGCAGTGGGGAGGGGAAAAAAAAAAAAAAAACAGAAAACTTCAACACTATTCAAGAGCTTCTTGGCAATAGCCATAACGCTGTTTTAGTCATAAATCCAAAACACAGCACCATATGGGCACAGAATCTGAGGATAAGGAGAACAACTGTGACTCTGTAATAGCGTTATGCACACCAACACACCAACATTATGCTTCTTGGAACATTAGGGCTCAACCTGAGGGCTGTTCTGACTTGTGCCTGACTGTCCACAGCAGTCTCCAGTGAACTACTTCAGGACCTAAGTACTCCCAGAGTGTGAAGACAATCTGCCCATGCCCTATTTTTCTAGGTAGTAGCCTTCCAGTGAGGGGATGTTAACCCAGCACAGTCTGGCACTGCAGTTCTGGGTTGCTGAGGCAGTCAGCACTGTGTCTGCTTGGAGCCAGAAAGTAGGCATCATGGATCAGTTGCAGTGAGGCTCCCGTTTTGACCTTAAATTGAAACAAAAAATTACCTTTACCATGCCATTCTTCACTTCCATGAAGAAGAATCAATCCTGTTTAGCGTTACCAAAAACCATGCTAACAGGGCTTTCTGGGTATAAAGTTTCCAGAAGGCTTAGTGCAATATTTGGGTAACACAGACATGGGAACTGAATTCCAGAGACTGCATTAAGAAGATGACTCTACTATCTTGTGTCTGGGTCTGTCTTAGACTACCATAATTGGTATCTGTTACTGCCTTTTTGAATGCTACAAGATATTCCCATTCTTACTGATCTGCTGCAGGGGATGCAGACCATACACAGCTCTGTACTGTGCTAAAATAAAAATTAAATACCAACAATAAGATTTATATTTACTACCTCCTCAACATAGGGGCAGGAAATTTGGTGTCCAGATACCCTAGCTGATGTTAATTATTTCCTCACTTCTCTTCTGTTGCTGTTTTCTTATGCATTTTGAAGAGAGGACAACAAATGTGTAAGAGAGAAACAGCATCCTTCTCTAAAGTCATCATGTCAGTGACTTGCTACAATGTAGGCTACTAGAAATACCTTCATCTCACTCTGTGCCACATATGCATATTTTTTTTTATCAGCTGCAAAATCTATCTGAAGGTTGTTCACAGCTTGTTGGACTTCATCAAATTGTTGAAAGGGAGAATTCTCCTGACCTGGCAGACAGTGAATATTTGGACAGAATCTGCTTACTTTATCTATGAAGTGAGTGCTTAGTTCCTGATAGTTTCTATATATAACTGCATACAAGGTATCTACAAACAATCCAATATGCTGGTTCTGAGGCAAAAAAAAAATACAGTACTCTTTATTTATAAGTCTCAACAATTTCACAGACAAAACAGAGACAGATAATCCAAACAGGAACCATGAAATTCCATGGCCATGAAAGGGAACATTTTCATTCCTAGCCATATTACTTGCACACGCAACCATCACCAACAAATCCTGCAACTACCCACTGCACAGTAACAGTGTTCCATGAAAAGGCTGTTAAACTCTACTTTTTCACTGTGCTCGCTCAGGGCTCCAGTACAGCCTTACCAACTTCAATGAGTTTAACAGAACTCACACAGAATCACAGAATCACAGAATCACAGAATCACAGAATGTTAGGGATTGGAAGCGACCTCGAAAGATCATCTAGTCCAATCCCCCTGCCGGAGCAGGATTACCTAGATCATGTCACACAGGAACGCGTCCAGGCGGGTTTTGAATGTCTCCAGAGAAGGAGACTCCACAACCTCTCTGGGCAGCCTGTTCCAGTGTTCAGTCACCCTCACCGTAAAGAAGTTTTTCCTCATATTTATGTGGAACCTCCTGTGTTCCAGCTTGCACCCATTGCCCCTTGTCCTGTCAAGGGATGTCACTGAGAAGAGCCTGGCTCCATCCTCATGACACTTGCCCTTTACATATTTAGAAACATTAATGAGGTCACCCCTCAGTCTCCTCTTCTCTAAGCTAAAGAGACCCAGCTCCCTCAGCCTCTCCTCATAAGGGAGATGTTCCACCCCCTTAATCATCTTCGTGGCTCTGCGCTGGACTCTCTCTAGCAGTTCCCTGTCCTTCTTGAACTGAGGGGCCCACAACTGGACACAATATTCCAGATGCGGCCTCACCAGGGCAGAGTAGAGGGGGAGGAGAACCTCTCGTGACCTGCTAACCACACCCCTTCTAATACACCCCAGGATGCCATTGGCCTTCTTGGCCACAAGGGCACACTGCTGGCTCATGGTCATCCTGTTGTCCACTAGGACCCCCAGGTCCCTTTCCCCTATGCTGGTCTCCAACAGGTCTGTCCCCAATTTGTACTGGTACATGGGGTTGTTCTTGCCCAGATGCAGGACTCTACACTTGCCCTTATTATATTTCATTAAATTACTCCCCGCCCAACTCTCCAGCCTGTCCAGGTCTCTCTGAATGGCTGCGCAGCCTTCCGTTGTGTCAGCCACTCCTCCCAGTTTTGTGTCATCAGCGAACTTGCTGACAGTGCACTCTATTCCCTCATCCAAGTCATTAATGAATATATTGAATAGTACTGGTCCCAGTACCGACCCTTGCGGGACTCCGCTAGACACAGACCTCCAACTGGACTCTGTCCCATTGATCACCACTCTCTGGCTTCTTTCCTTCAGCCAGTTCACAATCCACCTCACTACCCGATCATCCAGACCACACTTCCCCAGTTTAGCTGCGAGGATGCTGTGGGAGACCGTGTCAAACGCTTTACTGAAATCGAGATAGACCACATCCACAGCTTTACCATCATCTATCCACCGGGTAACATCCTCATAAAAGGTTATCAAGTTGGTTGAGCATGACTTCCCGTTGGTGAAGCCATGCTGAGTGCCCCTAATGATCCCCCTATCCTTGATGTGTCTAGAGACAGCACCAAGGACAAGTTGTTCCATCACCTTTCCGGGGATGGAGGTGAGGCTGACTGGTCTATAGTTACCCGGGTCCTCCTTCTTGCCCTTTTTGAAGACTGGAGTGACATTCGCTTTTCTCCAGTCCTCAGGCACCTCTCCCGTTGCCCACGACTTAGTAAAGATGATGGAGAGTGGCCTAGCAATGACTTCCGCCAGCTCCCTCAGCACCCGCGGGTGCATCCCATCAGGGCCCATGGATTTATGGACGTCCAGATTGCTTAATTGGTCCCTGACCCAGCCCTCATCTACCAAGACAGATTCCTCCTCTATCCTGACTTCTTCTGAGGCCTCAGGGGTCCGGGGCTCCTCAGGACAGCCTCCAGCAGTATAGACAGAGGCAAAGAAGGCATTCAGTAACTCCGCCTTCTTTTTGTCCTCTGTCTCCAGGGCCCCCACCTCATTCATCAGTGGGCCTACATTGCCTCTAGTGTTGGCTTTACCTGCAATGTATTTGAAGAAGCCCTTTCTGTTGTCCTTGACCTCTCTTGCAAGGTTTAATTCCAAGGAGGCCTTAGCTTTCCTAGTTGCCTCCCTACATCCTCTGACAACAGACTTATATTCCTCCCAAGTGGCCAGCCCCTCCTTCCACGATCTGTACACCTTCTTCTTCCACTTGAGTTTGCCCAGCAGTTCCCTGTTCAACCATGCAGGTCTCCTGGTACCCTTCCTTGACTTCCTACTTGTTGGGATGCTCTGATCTTGAGCTCGGAAGAAGCAGTCCTTGAATGCTAACCAACTATCTTGGGCCCCCTTACCTTCTAGTACCCTGTCCCATGGGATTTCCCCTAGCAATTGCTTGAAAAGGCCAAAGTTGGCCCTCCTGAAGTCCAGGGTTGTGATTCTGCTAGCTATTCTGTTCCTGCCACATGAGATCCTGAACTCTACCATCTCATGGTCGCTACAACCAAGGCTGCCCTCAACCTTCACCTCTTCAACCAGACCCTCCTTGTTAGTAAGGATAAGATCCAGCAGCGCTCCTCTCCTAGTTGGCTCATCCACCATTTGCTCATCCAACTCACAGCAAAGCAAGCATGTAATTAAGGGACCATGCGAGTTACTTTTTCTTTCTTTTTATGTACAGATTATTTTTCCTACTGCATTTTCTTTGCCCACTTTACTATAGACAATTTAAAACAGTGCTTTCCAGAAAGTTCAAATTCAATTCTAGAAAAGTATGAACAATTATAAGCATAGAACAAACCCTGTACTACTTTTTGTGAACATCAAAAAAGGGGGAAAAATGCCTAAAGCCTAAACTTCCACTTTTTCCATGTAGAAAGCCTGATATGATATCCACTTAAATAGGCAAAAAAGGATGTCTTTGATTTTAGTGCTTGTAATAGGTCAGGCCTACGAAAACATAATTGGTAAAAATGTTAATAAGAATACCTCAATGTCAATGCCACTTATACAGACTACTACAAAAAGGACTGAAAAGAGCTTCTGCTATCAATGCTTGAATTTAATGTAGCTAAGAGTTTGAGTTTTGTTTTTGCCTTTTTATCAGTGAGCCCTTACTTTAGGACTTAAATTCTGCATTTCATCTTTGCCTAAAATGTCATTAGTAAATGTAGTTTTGCAAGAATTTTTTTTTGTAACACAAAAGAAGTGGGGAGAAAAAATGGGAAAAATAGTTTTTTTCCATGGAAAAAAACAGAATAGGAAATCCATCCACATCTACTCAGAGTCTGGATACAAGAATATCTATATTCAGCATTGCAGTGCAGGCCAGTGATTCCCCACAGCCATGCTGTGAAACCATTGCATTTTCGGTTAAAAAAATTTATCACAAAGGAGAGTGCCAGACCACGGGGCGTTCTGACCGCTGATACTGTTATATAACAATAATTTTTTTAAAAGAAAATCTAATTGCTGTCGTTGACATATTCATCACTACAAGCTTAGTCATCTTTCTCCTTATTAGTGGGATTTAGGAAACTCATGATTATTTTTGTAAGACACACTACAAATGACAGAAGAGGTGCATGAACTGCTGTACTCCCTACAGTGTATGCATACTCTTAATTAAGTATATCCCATTGAGACTTCTGAACACCACTGTGGACATTTAATATAGCTTGTGAAGATAACCAGACATCAGTTTTTAAGTGAGGATCCATCAGACAGTGGTCTGGAAGTAGTAATATCCATCTCTTTAGGTGAACCCTTCTGGCAATTCTATTTGTGAATATATATGCTAAGGGCTGTAGAAGTTTAGAACAGTCTGCGAAGTGACCTTTCCTGGCTCTGACTCTCCATCTCTCTTCAAGTGGCACAGAATGCACTGCTACCTTCACAAGCTGAATGGTTAGTTCTGAATGTGGACAGCTTTGCTGATTTCAGACAGTGTTCGGAAGTGCCTATCTCTAGACAGTTTGACCGGGATTTACAGAAGAGTGCTTATATCCCAACCTCTACATACAGATGCACTTTAGAAGAAACAGATCATGGACATTTTCAGCATCCTACCTGTTTCCCAGAGTGAATGAAAAATGGTGGGTCCCTAAGATTGAAAATTTGGCCTTCAGTCCTAATTATTTCTCTCTTTTTTACAAAACGAATATCAACATCCCTGTGTTTGTCACTCCCTTGTGCCTCAGAACATACTTTGGAGAACCCATCTGGCATGTAGAGAGGCTGAGCTTAGTTTTCTGAGCGAAGTATTAGTGAAAGCTTAAAACAATGTTAACCTGGAGCAATGTACCCATTTTCTGTAAGAGCTTCTTCTGACCTGACTTTAGTTTGTCACCACAAGTGATGTCTGATATGGAGAAAACCAAACTTTTATGAGCTCTCCTCTCCCTCTCTAAATTGGTGTTCTTCCTGTGGTTCAGATAGGAAAGGACTGACCCTATCTCCAGCCACAGGATAGCTTTGGTAATATGTTTGTGTTTATGACACACTTTAAAGTTGGTTTAAAAAGCTAGTCATAAAACAATTACAGTTTATGATACACATGATTGTGATGGGAAACTCAGCAGAGAGTTGCAGAAGGTGGAAAACCTCATTAATTTTTGTCAGGAATAATTAATCATGACCTACAAATACCCAATTTTATTATTTGATATTTACTTGCTCTGTGAACATTTCTTTTAACATACCTCTAAAAAATAACTGTAGCATTTTCAATAAATGTCTCTATGAAATAATGACTATTTGTAGTCAAAAAAAATGTTGAACTGATGTAGTCACACAGTAAATCAAATTGAATTTAATGCCTGGGAAAAAATGAAAACTTTAGTTTCAAAGAAAACCTTTCCCATATGGAAAACCAAATAAGTCTACCACAATATATGTCCTATTTAAAATAGCTTATTTACTTTACAGTTTGTTTTCAAAATAAAAGCATACGTACCTTCTATAAGAAAAGGAGGTTGATTGTTTTCACTCTTTTTATCTTCAAAGACCTTCTTAACATGATCTAAAACATGGCCCTTATTGTAGTTTTTCATGCTGCAGTTTGCCACTACTAGCAGGGCGACACACCCATCAACTTCTGTGGAATACAGGTATAAGGCACAGTTAAATTCTCTGCTACCTGCTCTTTTTCAGATTAACATTGTATTTCAAACTGCATAAATATGTAAATATAAAAATGTGCAATCCTGCGTAGGTCCTGACTCTACAGGGCACATATGCTGCTTTTTAATTGTGCGCTTAAATACTTGTCTGAATTTCATAATACTGACGACAGTAGTCATATTTACTTAACCCTGACTCCATTTTCCTTAATGTGGAAGAATCCAGAACTTGAACTGCCATAAGAACTAGGCGCTAACATGAGCTGGCAGAGGAGAACCCACTTCTCTTATGAATACTTGTCCGACTGTATAGAATATAGGCATATACCCTCTGTACCTGGTGGTCTTACTATTCCTGAAGAGCTGTCTGGCTGTAAAAAGGTGATAACCTCTATAGAGTTTTAGCAAGCTGTGTAAACAATTCTGTGAAGCTAAATATTCCCTTGTCCTTCTTTTAATATGGTTTAGTTCCATGTTTGTCTCTCACTTGTCCCCCTACCTGTTATTCTGCCTTCAATGCACAATCAGACCATGTGGTAGACCTTGGGACGATGCCCATTAAGTGGTTTTGGTTTAGGTTCAGTTTTTTTTAATATCCTGTTTAGGACAACTGAAACTGTTTAGAAATGGCGTTCCACATCCAACAAAATTTTTCCTCATTTCTTTCAATACTGTGCTTTGAAATGCACTCAGGCTTTTTTCACCACTGCCTCCCAATAAGTAAGTCAACTTGATGCCTCTTATCTTCCTTGTTGGGGCAGAGAATACGTGGTAAAAGTAATAGCTGTATTTCAAGTTAAAAAATTAAAATAATCATTTACAGGATATTTCAAAGTCATGGAGAGAATGCAGTGAGAGATTGGGTGAAGTAAATATATGCGTTGGGAGATTCAGCTGGAGTTAATTTATATTTATGGCCAACAAAGAAGTTGAATTGAGTGTATGAATTTCTGCGAGCATTGTATGCTGATGGAAAGGTGGGGACCATAGTAGTCAGGAGGATTATCAGGACAGAAGAGAGAACCTAGCATCCAATAACTATCAAAAGAAGAATATTGGAATAGGAAGAAGTCAAAGTATTGAAAAGAAAAGCAACATTATACACACCAAGATATCAGAAAGTTGGAGTGGTTTGGGGTTTTTTGTTGGTTTGGGTTTTTTTAAGTAGAGAGAGAGTAGATAATGAATAATTGAAAAATAAATTACAATCGGACAAAAGGAAATACAAGCCAGAAATAATTTTTAGTTAACTATTGAGTAGAAGATTTACTCTATATAGTAGCGAGATAAGAGACACATGAATATTTGTTCGTGGACATGGGTGTATAACCAGAAGGACCAAGATGAGAGCTGTGCCCCCGCAGGGATCCGCCTCCTGCTCTGCGGGCCGGGACTCTGCACCCCGCGGGACCGCGGCCGCTCCCGGGGCCGCTCCAGCCGTGGAACTGTCCATGGTCCCTGCGACAACGTCTCCACGATCACTTTCATTCGTCTAGACAACCAGAAATACGTGATTAATTCCTCAGCTTAATTGCTCGCCTCCTTTTGATAGAAAACAGATTAGCAGAGTTGGACATAAGTTATGGACATTTTCTCATGAAATTTTATATGACAATTTTAATCATTTTACCCTGGGTTCTTTCTGGTTTCTTTAAGTTATTCTTAAATAAAATACCAGCAAGTGCTTTTTTTTTTTTTTTTTTCAGGAAAAAACATCCATTACTTGAAAATCTTCTCTTTTTTTTTCTGGCAATTTAATTTTGTTTTAAAGACCTTTGCTTTCTTATTGAGGGAAGGCTGTTTAGTGACAATGACAGCCTACAGTTCCTCAAATTAAGCTTGTTCTTAATGAGAAACTTGGACTAAAGCTGAAAGACAGCTGAGAAATTTTTATTTTCTAAGCTTTATGCTTCCTTTAATGTTTGGACATTTTTACTCTAGCCATATTCTAGAAAACACGTTTTACTAAGAGAGAGCATACAGCTTGCACATTTAGTGCACTGATTTAGTGCAATCAAGTTTATTCTCAAGTTTGTTTTCAATTCCATATTCAAAATACAGTCTCTAGAAAGTTTAATTTTATTAATGTTGTTGCATACCAAACAGAAAAATAAACTACATGAAAGGGAAATAGGATGTTACTTCTAAAAATGCTTAAATGTAAATATTTTGTTCTGTTTTCCACAGGCCTCCCTTATCATATAGTTAGGCAAGTTTAAAGAGACTGGTAAGAAGTTATTCAAAGCTGACAAATAGCACAGTGCTCTTTACAGTTCTTCAGACTACATTCATTTGAGTTATATTCATCTTCCCTTCTGCAAAACTCCAGCTGGAAACAATCTGTGGAAGTTTTGCTCGAGTAAGGATGCGTATATTGTCTTTTCATCCAAAGCAGAAACTTTGAGGTGTGCAGGGGGTATAAAAATAGGGATGAAAAATTAAATAGTTTAAACAGGATTTCCAACAGTAGGATGCTGAGTGAGTAAAATCTAGATGTATTTTACCCATCTCAGTGCCCAGTGGAGAATTCCATAGAAGAATAAAGTGGTAGGGACCACCTTCCATATAGACCTACTCATTTCTAAATCAAACACGCGGTTAGAACAAGATGTTTTACAATCCACATTGGATGTACTGCAATGAAAAGGGATACCTAGGATTCATAATCAGGGCCCTTGGATCTAGTTGTTGACCTTGCTAGAACCACAACCTCAGGAAGACCAAGCGGCACCATAAATGATTGATCGATCATATCTGTTTACATTCACAGGATGCATTTTGGTTTTTCTTACTGAGTTGCATTTGATATTACTTCTTTCATTTGATATCTCTTATACTTCAGCAACTGCATAGCTCTTAATTTACAGTATTTACCCTTTCATTTGTATTGTAGTCATTGATCATGAACAGAAAAAAAATTTTTTTTTTTTACTCTTGACACAGAAAATTCCTCTAAATATGATCCTAGCACAAAGAAAGGAGTACTGATGTCCATTTTCAGCTAAGTCACACAGTGAAGCAGGATCCTCAAGGACCTATATAACCAAGGAACAGTGCAAAGGACACTGCTAAGATTATTTCCTTAGATGTTCTAGGATCTATGGGTCTTTTCAAGGAACTTTAGAGTGCTGTTTTAATATCAACTTTCCAATGTTACTGATCGTGGATTTTCTTTTCATCTGTCTTTTCACTTCTGATAGTTAGCTTCAAATGTTTAGAGGGGAATTTTACTTGGGATGTTGAAATGTCAGCTATATGCTCCCTCCACTTTTGGTTGCAAGTGTAACTTCTCTCCTGGTTTAATGTAGTATTTTGCAGTGGAGAAAATAGTAGTGCACCCACTTTTTTCTTCAAGAATCAGTTTTGCTCAGTGAGAGCCTGAGGTCATCACATGTGGTTTTCCTTTCAACATGATTTTCAGCTTGTTTACTTATTTTTTATTTCTGTAGAATAACTGAGAAAATAACAACAAGTTTAACTCAATTCTTTATGCTTTTTGGTTATTTAGTATTTTGTATAGCTGCTGGATTTTGCATCTGTTTTTAGTAAAGTCTTGGTCCTGATGTAATTGGACAGACATCCTCCCATAATAGTATTTAAACTCTGTAGTCCAAAATTTTCAGAATTGCTCATACATAGACTATGTGATTTTCTGTAAAGTGAAGATGAAGGCATCTACAAATGAACAGTGGGGTATTCCACTAGAAAGAACTTGAGGAATGCAGTAGAAGATGAAAAACAGGTTTTGAATTTAAAATTATGATTGCAAAGCCATGCTAAGTGATCTACATGCTAAGTGATCCACAGCTGCGCTTCAGAATATATCAAATTTTACGTCACTGAGATTACCTTTGTTGTGTTACCAGTTAAAAGTTTGATCAGGAGAGCATAGTAATACAAAAGACATCTGAGAGCTACGAGTGGCTTTCTACCTGACAAAGTTTGGGAAACTCTGCTTAAAAGGGTTTTCCTGAAGAAAGTACCTGTTCCTAACTTAAATTACATATATTCTTTCTTATAGTGTTATTTAATGTTCTCAGTTGTTTTTTTTTTACCCAATAGAGCATAGACAACCTTCAACATCAAGTATTAGGTTTATGGTATAATAAAAAGTCAATAATCATTAAATTAAACATTTTTCATTTAAATATCACTTTCCCTTCTCAAGCATTCTCTCCACTAGCTTCAGTAATGATAGGAGAATATATTCTGAATAAATTATCAGTAGTGCATGTTATGTGTCTTTAATTTTAGATATTCGCACTTTTACTCCATTTTGTACATTTTAATTTTAATAATGTCATTGTGGCTGTTCTTGCACCATTCTATGTTTTTTTAGAGGTTGTGGAGTCTCCTTCTCTGGAGACATTCAAAACCCGCCTGGACGCGTTCCTGTGTGATATGGTCTAGGTAATCCTGCTCCGGCAGGGGGATTGGACTAGATGATCTTTCGAGGTCCCTTCCAGTCCCTAACATTCTGTGATTCTGTGATTCTGTGATCATACCAGCACTTAGCAGCTACTTTTTCCAGTTAAACCTAGAAGAAACAGCTTTTCAGTGGCAGAAATCAATAAAGATGCTTTGAAATGCTTTTGTATTTTACCCAACAAAAGGCTGAGGTATAAACTTAGCAATATTCCTACAACATACTGATGAAATTTGTGGAGTTATAAATACTTTGGATCATGACCTTATCTACTTCCATGTTCTATGAAATAAGAGGGGTGATCATTATAAAATAATAGTATGCTCATCAGTTCCTGTCCTTTGCAACTTTAGAAATAATTAAAAACTTTAATTTTACTATAGATGTTCTACAGTATTTGTACAGAAAACTTATTTTCTTATTTCTAGCACATTTTTGGGGCTGGAAATCTCTGCATAATGGTAATAAAAAATGCTTAGAGTCTAATGCCATCAGTTTCAATAATCATAGAATCATAGAATCATTTAGATTGGAAAAGACCTTTAAGATCACCGAGTCCAACTGTAAACTTAACACTGACAAGTCCACCGCTAAACCATGTCCCTAAGTGGCACATCTACATGTCTTTTAAATACCTCCAGCGGTGGTGACTTAACCACTTCCCTGGGCAGCCTGTAATCCTCAATTTAAATCCATGTTACCTGTTAAATATGGTGAATCTAAAATAATTTACAGCAAAATGGTGGATTTTTTTTCCTAAATGAGCGATTTTTACAGTTCAGCAATGGAAAGGAAAATCAGTTCAATAGAGAAGCAATCTCTTAAGCATTGACTAAGAAGAAAAGTAATCCTGGGACATCTAACAAGACATTGTAAAACACAAAAGAGAGCTTATAATATTTTTATTAATAGACTATGAAGGAAAATTACTCCAGTTACAAGTGTTTTCATATTTTTGCTAAAATGAAAGTATTCTTCTATATGTTACAAAGCATATTGCCCTGCTGGGGTTCTGTAAGGTCCTGTTGACTCCTGTGTGGCTACCCTAAGTGATTTAAACAGGTGCATCACATAACAGAAAGAAGAAATACATATAAGAGATTTCAGTGTTCAGAAAGCTTTTGATGTGCACATAGTACTCTGAGTCAGTGTTTAACAAGTATGCATCCTAATTCAGAGGGATTTTTGCCAAGAGGAATATCTTTAGTCCATGGATAATGGTAGAATATGCTACTGAAGTTGAAGGAATTACCAAATGGCTGAACCTAGTCTCTTTCAGGTTTGTTTGGCTTTTTTTTTTCAGGCCTACCGTTTCAGATTAATGGCAGACATACAGAGATAACTGAGGAAGGAGTTATGCTAGCTTTCTTGTTGATCTCCGAGAGTATATATTAATTCTTACCTGTAACACTCTACCTCCATTGAAATAAGTCACATACAGTTATAATTTACCTTGTTACAGGGAAAATATCCAGGGACATTCACTTCAAGACTTGTAATATAAATACAGATAACATGATGAGAACTATATATGTGTAACAAAGAAACCTGTCTAATCAAGTAGCTTTGGAAGAGCTATGTTGTGGGAAATAGCTGGTGGTTTGGAATGAACTGAGCATACAGAAGAAGAGCTACTTAAAAAGATGGTTTTCAAACATATCAGAAATAGTAGGTTTGCCAAGGAGCAACCAATTTGGCCTACAAATGTTCTATGCTTAGCACAAATGTATCAGTCTGTGCTATGTCTACATGTATTCTATACAAAGATTGGATAAACATGGCTGTGAATAAGCTCCATGATACACTTCTGGGAAAAATCAGCACACTACAATTGGACCGTGCTATAATTCCGGATGGAAGGTATAAAAAAAGCCTTTCTCTTTTCCTCATTTATACTTGAGTTAAGACTAGCACTGTGCGTTGGCTCTGTCAGCTAATGTCAAACAGCAGAGAAACCACTGAAGCTGTATGAAAAGTACAGCAGCTCACCCTGCCTGTCAAATGTTTTCTGAAGAAGCAAACCAGAGAGTTCCTGATGTCTCCAAGCTTTTTCCAAGTTAATTTAGGCATGCAAACCTAACAAAAAGCATCATCAAAACAAAAGCAGAAGAGCAAGCCCTAAGACAGGAAGGCTGTGACAGAACTGTGTTCAGCATCTTGTCCTGCCATGGATTCCAATGTGGCTCCAAGCAAGTCATTTAGTCTCAATTTCCCACCTACAAAATTACGATGACATCTGTGCTTTGTAAGGTGGTTGGGGGATGAATCTCTTCACATGTCTAATGCTCTTAAGCATGTGAATATCATAGTCTGAAGGGTATCTCTATGCTGTCGATGACTTGAAAGATTTGAGATTTTGGTTTTGCTTCAAAGGGACTCCTGACTTGTCTGTAAGTTGTCAAGTGATTGATCTGCGTTTTTTTGAAAAGCAGGCCCTAAGGGCACAACTGCAAGTCCGTTTTCTGGTCATACACATATGGTATACGTACTATCCTGTATCCATTCCCTTGTAAACAGTTTTGGCAAAATGACAAAGCAAACGAAAAAGACCTACTTAACTTTGTGTCTAGCACTTTTAAGTGCAACATATGCCAAAGATCTTCATTAGGCAAACAACAAAGGCCCTCTGAAAACTAGCTATATCCTGAGTGTAAAGTGACAACCAGACAGTAGGACTGTCACAGAATTGCTTGCTTAAAGCAAAGTTTACCTGCAACAACCAAGACAAATCTTTGTCCCAGCACATTTGTCATAAGGTGCTTAAATCTCATGCAATGCAAACATGACCTTAATTTGTCATCAGGCATTAATTGACACATTATTCATCCTGTTCTTTCAACTTGCACATGCAACCCTCTTTAGTGAACAACTAGATTTATACACATGTCATGAATGTTCTCTTCCACATTGCAAAAACTTGTTAGTTTGCAAAAGCATGTTTCTGTACAGCGTTCGGTATCTACTCAAATTACATGAAGCAAATTCAAGTTGTCTCAGGTGTTCAAACCAGTCTTCAAAACTTTGAAGCCATTCTTCCTAAGGAATACAGGTATTTCCAGCTTACTGTTTGCCCTGTTTCTTCATCTTTAGTTAATAAAGCTCTCATGCACAAAAACTATCTGTATATTGATATAGGAATGAAAAGAATTGTTATTTTATGAGCACAGAAATGGAAGAAACTACTGTTTCTACAAAGGTAGTATTGTAAAATAACATACACACTTGTAAGGAGAAAGAAAAAGTTATAAAATCTGCCCCTATTTTCCACTTGCTCTCAGTGGAGAACAAAAGAAATCCCAGCTGGTCATTGCAGAGCTTTTTCTCCTTTTGAAAATGCTGCTGTATGAGTGCTTCTAGAATCTGAAGAGCCACAGGCTTTTTGCACCTATGGGCATTCATAGGAGAAGGGGAATTAGATCACATCTGTTTCATGGTCTGCACAGATTTTTCTCTTTCCAATGGATACTGTTATGCACACAAGAGAAACACTTAAACAATTTCCATGCAGCTGGATGGATTGTTTCATGTTATTCCATGTCATCCTGGCATCCTACCCAATTGTCATTCTGACATGACAATGTAGATGCCCCAAGTTTCATATGCAATGAAACCTTTTTTAGCAGCTGTGAATCAAATGCTTACAAGAAAAGCAAGTCTATTAAATGCCTCCAGGTTATTTTCAAATTAAGACATTCAAATCAAATGGTTACAATATTGTCAATCTTTGCATGAATAACTGTTTGATTCCAATACAGGCTGAAAAGATTTCCCTATGCATTCAAGAACATGGTGGGAAGGAAGAAGTATCCTGAAAAAAAAAAGTTCAATAAAAAAAAGTATCAATAACTGCTGCCTCTTTTCAATATTCTATCTAGAGCTAGAATTTAGATAGAAAAAAAAATGAGGAGAAAAAGCTATCCCAAGTTAATTGCATTGCCCAGATTTACTTCTTCTAGCCTAACATCACACACTGCCCACCTGCAGTCATTTACATCCACATGTGTAGGTTTTCATCAGACAGTGGTATAACCTCTTGTAAACACAAACACTGCAGTCCAACAACTGCTAATCTGTCTCTTTTTAATTTCTCTGGGCAGAAAACACAAGAAACTACTGAAGCAGTTCATCAGCAGAGGTGGCATGGAACCTTCTTGTCAATCAGTCAGTGGAGAGGCATGAGACATGCACCAGGTCTTGCAGAGACAAGCTTTTTCACCATTTGTGCAAAAATACATTAAGGGAAAAAGACGCAATTCTGCTTAATATGGAAAAGTTTGGTTTCAACAGCAGTCAGTAGCCACTTACTAGCACTGAATTTCAGAATCACACATTTGCACTGCATAGACAAATTCTTATCTTTGAAAATGTGCGTTGAAAAGTACTGTCAAATGAACACAGGAAATACAGTGCTGAACAAGGGTGAGAGTATATCTCCCTGATGGAAGAAGTCATGCGGACTTTTTCCTCAGAAGTTAATAATACCTTGGTTGCTAGACATGCCAAAGTGGGCATTAAAAAAAATCAAATTAATTACACTCTAATTTTCTAAGATCTGCTGCTATTTCAACATGAGAAAATACAAACATGGGAAAAGAAATTACAATTGCATATATTCATCTACATATGCACGAAGATGTGGAAGAGAAAGGGAGTTTATTAGAGACAGAGAAGTGGAATATATTCTTGTTTTCTCAACTTTCTAAACCACAACTGTTACTTGTTGGCCTAAGAAATCAGCTTGACTTTAAAGAAAGAGGAAGTCCTTTATTACATTGGTCAGTGTTGTATCTGACACACTATGTAAGAATATGAGTACATGATGCACATGGTCAGATAAAGATGATAACCTTATGTTGACTACAGACTGTAAAAAATAAGAATTTTTTCAAAGGCAGCCTAAAGATCTGATGAACCTTGTGTCAAAAATAGGAAAAAAATATGTCCATAGTCTAGAGAATTGCAAAACAATCTTTAATGATATTCACTTCAGCCCTACTGAGTGAATGTTTTTTAGGATTTGGTATTGCAAACGCTCCACAAAAGAAAATAGGAATTTCACGTGTGGAAATACATTGGATTGGAATACAGCTGAAAAACTGGCCCTATAGTTTATCAGAAGGAGGGAGAGAATGTTGTTACTTGTGCTACAGAAGACAGTAGATGCCACTGTTTTTTTTTTTTTGGTTGCCATATGTTTAGGATGATGATGTGACTAACGCTGAAGTCACAACTTACTTCTATAATCCCTCCCAAAGGATAATAAAATTTAATTGCACCCTACATCGTTATGTAAGGAGCAAGACAGCGTTTGTGTGCCTGTTTGTTTACTTCTTCTAGTTAGGGGTTCTTCCAGTTCTTATATGTACACTGCAGTAGTAACTGACAGAAACTATTGCATCCTTGGTACATGCTGAGTTTTTAAGACTTCCCAGAAGTCACATGGGCCACAGATGGCAAGTTAAATTATTAGCTAAATTATTTGTTTTACTCCATTAAATGCAACTACAAAATGAAAACTGATCTGAGGGTAAAAAAATCAATTTTTTTTTACCATAACGTAGTAAGTAAAACTTCTGGCTTTTTAGAATAGTTTTTCATTTATTGTTTTTCTCATTGTTTCTTCAAAGTCAGCAGATTCATTTTGTAATCTGCTCAAGGCAGGGAAATTTCAGTCATGAATTAACTGTTCTTCAGTAGTGTGATACAGGAATCACTGTATGAAATGTTTTATTTGTTATTATTCAGGCAGCCAAAGTAGATGATTATAATGTTCCATTTTAGTCTTAATATATATGTATTTATTTTTGGGCATCTTAAGCTGTGTTGTGTGCTGCAGATTTTTGGGGTATTGATCTTCAGCCTTGCTGACCATTAATGTACTGTATAACAGTGGTAATTAGGGAAACAAGCTCTTGGAGAGCTCAGAGATCATAACTAAAAATTACATATTTTTTAACTTTGTTTTGTTGATCCTTGTTAGTCATTACAGTGTTTACAAGATTCCATGTCTCATCACAAAGCAGTGGCAATATGTTGAAAATACTGCCCTATCTTTTATGTCCAACTTTTTAAAAAAATTGTCACTGATTAAAGGCAAATGGTTTCTCAAAACATGCCGTGTTTTTTCCACCTCAGAAATTTTATGAGACAAAATTTGATAGGTTTGTTGCATCGCTTCAGGATTTCCTGGCATCTAGACAACCTATTCCTCTGACTGAGCTACAGCCCAGATCTTGAAAACCTGACGACATCCGCTGTGCATGTGCAGACCAACTGTGCCATGGATTTAATGTGAACATGATGACTATCTGTGTAATGCATGTGGAATAGACCTGATGTTTTTCAGAACCATCAGTCTGACTATAAAGAGCATACGGGCACATACATTTCCAGAAAATCCCAGACAGGAGTATGGTAAAGCCTAGCCAGAAGCTAATTTTGGTGGTAAGGCTACCAATGTCACTGCTTGTAGAGGAAAATTTCTGTGTTCCATGAGAAGTACCAGAGATTTTGTGCCACAAAGTATAGAGGAAGGAGATCTGGGGCATGGCTGTGTGTTTACCCTTTCCACTCATAATAAGCTTCCAAGAGCTGCATGTTCACAGAATCACAGAATCACAGAATGATTGAAGTCGGAAGGGACCTCGGGAGGTCATCTTGTTCAAAACCCCTGCTCAAACAGGGCCACCTAAAGCAAGTTGCCCATGATCATGTCCAGATGGCTTTCGAATATCTCCAAGGACGGAGATTCCACAACCTCTCTGGGGAACCTGTGCCCGTGCTCAGTCACCCTCACAGTAAAAGAAGTGTTTCCTGATGTTCAGACGTAACCTCCTGTTTCAGTTTCTGCTCATTGCCTCTGGTCCTGTCACTGGGCACCACTGAAAAAAGTCTGGCTCCATCCTTTTTGCACCCTCCCTTCAGGTATTTGTATACAGTAATAATATTCCCCCCCTGAGCTTTTTCTTCTCTAGGCTAAACAATCACAGCTTGCTCAGCCTAATGTAGTCCAGGATACCGTTAGCCTTCTTTGCAGCAAGGGCACATTGCTCACTCATGGTCAACTTGGTGCCCACAAGGACCACCAGATCCTTTTCTGCTGAGCTCCTTTCCAGCTGGGTGGCCCCTAGCATATATTCATGCACAGGATTGTTCCTCCCAGGTGCAGGACTCTGCACTTCTTTTTGAACTTCATGAGGTTCCTGTCAGCCCATTTCTCCAGCCTGTCAAGGTCCCTCTGGATGGCAGCATGACCCTCTAGCCTATCAGCCTCTCCTCCCAGTTTTCTGTCACCTGCAAACTTGCTGAGGGTACACTCTGCCCCATCATCCAGATCATTAATGAAGACATCAAACAGGACTGGACCCACTATTGACCCTTGGAGTACACTGTTAGCTACTGGCCTCCAACTAGATTTTGTGCCACTGATCGCCACTCTCTGGGCTGAGCCATTCAGCCAGTTTTCAATCCACCTCATTGTCTGATCATCTAGCTCCCTACATCAACAGCTTGTTTATGAGTATCTTATGGGACACAGTGTCAAAGACCTTACTGAAGTCCAGGTAAACACCATCTACTGCTCTCATCTCATCTACCAGGCCAGTCATTTCATTGTAGAAGTTTATCAAGTTGGTGAAGCATGACTCCCCTCTGGTGAAACCATGCTGACTACTCCTGACTATTTTCTTGTCCTTAATGTGCTTGGAAATGGTTTCCAGGATGAGCTGGTCCATCATCTTCCCAGGGATCATGTGAGACTGACTAGACTGTAGTTACCTAGGTCCTCCTTCTTGCCCTTCTTGAAGATAGGAGTGATATTTGCTTTCCTGCACTCTTCAGTCGCCTTTCCCATCCACTATGATCAATCGAAGAGTATCGGAAGTGACCTCACAACGATATCTGCCAGCTTCCTCAGCGCTCATGGGTGCATCTCATCAGGGTGCATGGACCTATGTATGTTCAATTTGCTTAAGCGTTCCCTGACCTGATCCTCTTCCACCAAGGGTACATCTCCCTTGCTCCAGCCTTTCCCTCTGCTCTCTGAGACCTGGGATCCCTCAAGGCCAGTCGTGCTAGTAAAGACTGAGGAAAAGGTGGCATCCAGTACCTCAGCTTTTTCCATGTCCTGTGTAAGCAGGACACCCATTTTGTTGAACAATGGGCTCACATTATCCCTAGTCGTCCTTTTGTCATCTATGTATTTACAGAAGCCCCTGTTGTTGTCTTTGAAATCCCTGTCCAGATACAATTCCGTTTGGGCTATAGCTTTCCCAGCTTCATCTCTGAATTCTCAGATAATGTGTCCACATTCCTCCTAGGTTACCCATGCTTACTTCCACTCTCTCTATGCTTCCTCTTCATGTTTCAGCATGGCCAGGAGCTCTTTTTTCCTCTACACAGGTCTCTTGGCATTTTTGTCTAACTTCCTATTCATTGGGTGGAGCACTCTTGAGCTTCATGGAGATGAACTCTGAATATTAACCAGCTTTTTGGGGCCTTTTTTTCCTCCAGGGCCTCACACACTTTCCCCTCACCAGCAGGATTGAGGAGAAAACTAACTGGGCCCCCATGCCCTTGACTACTGCCCTCCAGAGCTCTGTAGTCACTTTTGATACTGTCCAGATTTCCCCTTCAGCTTGACAATGAAAGTGGAAAGCAGGGGAAAAAAATAGTAATTTTCAATTTCACCATAGCTCTGGGGAAAAGCTGGTATCTTCTTTTGGCTATAGTTGTTAGCATTAGATGCTCAAAGCTGACCTGAAGTAGTGTGTACGAAAACTTTTGCCAGAGACTGTGAACGTGAGTGGTTTTCTTTCTAAATTATTTTTATTCTTCTGAGTTTCCAAACTGTTCTTCCATTCCAAGGACATTGGAAAAGTCAACATCCAGTAATTCTCTGAGTGGTGTCAAAATAAGTGCAGTATCATATTACAATGTGACATGCTGTATCCTTTCTATGTCCCTAGAAGTCCTTGCAGAGAAAGATGGGCAGTAGTCCTGCCCCAGGCAGGTCTATGTGGCTAGAGCATGTGCACATAGCCAGTGAATGTGAGGCCCCACTGAAATCAATGTATCCTCCTGAGGGTCTCCAGTTTCAGAAAATGGGACTTCAATACTGAACCCTGAAGGAATGGCTCTATGTTTGAATAGCCAGGGCAATGCCCTTTATTATATAAAAAGCTATAGGAAATCTCACTGGTGATAAAATGCATTAAAACGATTAGCAAATACAGAAATATTGTTGCCACTTGCATGTTTAAATCTTTCGTGGTTTATCCAATACTACAAAAAAAAATATACAGCATAAAATTCCCCTAGGTGCTGAACTCAGGGGGACGTAAGAATGTACTTAATTAAGCACTATGAGTAGCTCATCATGCATTAAAATGAAGTACACCTTAAAGACTTTGCATTACGACATCTGGGGCAGAGGACCATTCTCCCTCAAATGATCCAGAGAGGTTAGGTTAGAGGGAATGCAGAAGAAAATGAACTGTGCATTTTCCCCTTACTTTGTAATCACATTTGTGCATTGGTTTTTGTTGGAATTAGATACTGTATGAAATAACAGAGGAGACGGTAAATTGACAATAAAAACGTATGTCTCCAAAACTGATGGAGTAAAAGGGGTATGATATCACTGACAAGTCAGTCTTACTGCATACAAGCAGACAGAATGCAAACATTACGAAGACAAGAAACTTTCTCCTACCAGGAAGTGCTGTCTGGCTGCCTCTCCTCTTAACACTATTGATTATGCTCCCCAAAGGTCATAAATTACTGGAAGAGTTATTTTTAAGAATATTTGCTGAGCCTGACCTGTCAAGAGAGGTTAATCTAATGACTTTCCTAGCTCCAGTCTGCAGTAGGCTAAAGCTGGATTTCTTCTCGACTGCTGTTAAAAGCTCCTGTGTCTTCCAGGTTCATCCTAACTGGTTATTAAAAAATATGAATGAGTCAGATGACAAAGTGGATAAACTCTTTTGCACAGAGGCCAGAACAAGGAGACTTAGCATCCCTTTCTGCAAAGAAAAAGTGGATGTCTCACACTAGGAAGCAGTGTATTTCCTTGCATGGGGCAGTTCACCAAAAAAAAAAAAAAAGAAGAAGAAAATTGAAATTACAACAAAGGACTCAAATGTTTGCTTCACCCAGAGGTCTATTTTTAACAAATATGTCTGGGGGAAAACCTTTATTGAGGGGAAAAAAATCCTCTTACAGTCATTACGGAGTGATTTGGTGTGCTTTTTTCCCCTGCTATTTTAATTTTTTGACATTGCAAATGTATATAAATGGTGGGAAATGGAATTCATATTGTTTCATTATTTAAACTCTCCCAAAGTATGAAAGGGAAGGCAGAGAAAAAAAAAAAAAAGAGTAGCAAAAAACTGAGAAAGAACAGGGTTTTTTTGCTTTTGACTATTTTGGTACAAACAGGTAATATTCCCCTAACTCTAATGGCTTTAACTGATATTTATACTTTTGTAATTATGACAGCACTTAGTGCTTCACAAAGAAAAGGGGAGATTTACAAAGGAGGAAGAGGGGACGAAGTGAATCTTTCATAGAAGGAATTAGCAGAGATGTGGAGTAATGATAGATTTAGATGCAATATGTAGAGGCAAAAAGAAGGAAAATATCCTAGCAAACCACCTTGCCACACCTGCTGTCACATCAGAAAAGTCCTGTCCACATGGCCATAACCATACCAAAGGCAGAGCTTTGGTGAGTGCTAGACACAGCACAGGAATCTTTAAATGTATTTGCCTGGTCCAGTTCTGTAAGAATCACAGACATCAGTAAGCGGTGTGCTGGAATTCACAAAATAGAAAAGTACAACTTTAAAGGCTGCACGAGTGCTGCTCAGTTCTATTTGCACTTTGATTTTTTTCTTTCGTACTTGGAGGCAGCTCAGATTAATTTTACTGCAGTTGAAAATCATGCAAATATAGTTTAGAAAGAGGCATTTAATTCTTTATTGCTCTTGCACACAACACAAATAGCACCTCCAGTACTAACACAGCTAAGTGTTTTTAGTGTTATTCCACTATACAGTACATCACAATGTTAATTTTCCACATTACTTTATTCCTTCTCTAGCCCATATTTTACATCAGAGAAAACAAACTGCTTGTAATTACACTGCATGCCAGGACAAATTAAGTAAACACGCATTTTTAATGCTTTTGGCTGTTAGGGTGAGAAACAAAGGGCTCTGGTTAAGGTCAATATTAGAGTTATGCAATTGCTCTGGGATACAAAAGACAAATGCCAGTGATTGAACATTGGTGAAATGGAAACTGTCCATTCTGTGCAGTGTTTCTGAACCCCTGAAAATAATATGCTGTGCTGAGATGAGGTCAGTTCTCTATTTTCATTTTCTTTCAGGATAACACTAATACCAATAATAAATAATAATAATAAACTAATGGGAAAATCTATTTTGTCATTAGTGAAGCAATAAATCAGCAAAAAGTAAATGAGAGAATGGCTATTGAAGATCAGCCTTGTGTTGTATTTGCTAATGCTACCATCTCAGTACTACTGGGTGATGCTGATAAAGGTTAACAGCAACTATAGGGGAAACCTAATTTTGCTCTTGCTGATACTGGTGTAAATCTGACTTCAGTGGAATTATACCTAACTAGAAAGCAGACAGTGACCTGATGATTATATTGTTTGGTCATCGACAATGAGGAGTTTTACGTGGTTTTGCCTTTAATGGCATGGATTAGGCCAGAGGCACAACATTCAGAGGCAGATGAAACCTCACAGGAAAGGGTACTCAGACCCATCATCTTTACTCAGCCAGCCACAGATACTGGGCTGCTGGCTTATGTGCATCTCTATTTTAGTGATAAATTCATCTTTCTCCCAGAACAAGGAATATATTTCTTAGACCTTGCCTTTGCTAGCAAAGATGCTTGTACAAGAAGAGCTAGGGTAAAGAAAGAAAAAAAAACCACACAACATTTTTCACAGGGAGAAGATCATGGAAAGAAGTAATACTAAGAGAAATAATAGACAATTCCCTAAAGGGTGACACCAGCACATTTTGTGATGGATACATGTTCAGAACATGGAAAGGAAAAAAGTGTCCAACCAAATTTCAAGAAAGAAGTCAAGGATAAGTCCTTAAGAAATGGAGAGGAGCAATTGCTGACAATGTTGGCTTGCAGCCCAGAAAGCCAACTATATCCTGGGCTGCATCACAAGCAATGTGGCCAGCAGGTCGAGGGAGGTGATTGTCCCCGTCTAGTCCACTCTCGTGAGACCCCACCTAGAGTACTGCGTCCAGCTCTGGGGCTCCCAGCATAAGGACATGGACCTGATGGAACAAGTCCAGAGGAGGGCCACGAAGATGATCAGAGGGCTGGAGCACCTCTCCTATGAAGACAGGCTGAGAGAGTTGGGCTTGTTCAGCCTGGAGAAGAGAAGGCTCCAGGGAGACCTTATAGCAGCCTTCCAGTACCTGAAGGGGGCCTACAGGAAAGTGGGAGAGGGACTTTTTACAAGGGCATGTTGTGATAGGACGAGGGGGAATGGTTTTAAACTGAAAGAGGGTAGATTTACATTAGATATTAGGAAGAAATTCTTTGCTGCGAGGGTGGTGAGACACTGGAACAAGTTGCCCAGAGAAGCTGAGGATGCTCCCTCCCTGGAAGTGTTCAAGGCCAGGTTGGATGGGGTTCTGAGCAACCTGGTCTAGTGGAAAGGTGTCCCTGCCCATGGCAGGGTGGTTGGAACTAGATGATATATAAGGTCCCTTCCAACCCAAGTCATACTATGATTCCATGATTCTATGAATTAGGAAAACCAAGAACTTCTTTGCCTGTGTCTGATCTGTGACTGATGTAGCTAAATGGGATGCTGAGGGCCAGCCTCAGTCTCTCAGTGTGGGTAGACATTTGTGAATGCTCAGGTTATCATTTACATTCCCAGCTCTTGGTAGGTGAAAACATTTCCCCTCCTTGTGATATCATCTACAGATGAAGTTTCTTCTTTCCATCAAAACAAGGACTGCTCATTACTTTGGCACAAGCAGCCCATGCAGGAGTGAGGAGGAAAGAAGCTGGCCTTTGCTGTCACCTGGCCTTACTCAGCTTCAGCATTTGCCCAGCACATCCACCAGTCTCGAGGAGGAGCTCTGGTGGGCTAGTATTTAGAGTGGTCCTCCACCTCGAGGCAGGGCTGTGCCCCTGCCAGCATCTAATGTAGGGGATAAACTACTTCCACCACTAGACAGCGTGAGACTGTGTTGCTTTTGTCTGGTTCTTTTCCCCCTTCCCTCTGCTACAACCTTTGTGGTATGTGGGATTGTATAGGCAGAGGCAATAAATTATGGACCAGATCCAGCTCCCAGTCAAATCCAGAAGCGAACTGGTGCAGGACTGGTGCAGTCTTACAGTAAGGATAATGTTCTGTGATATTTATTTCTATCCTCTCAGTGATACCTCTCTCACAGCTTCTCACCTCACCTTAAACCTCACTCCATGGTGTTGATCCATGTGAACAAAAGAAGGTGGGGTAAATATCTCAAGATTAACAAAAGAAGGAAAAGGGATTCAAAGTGACAGAAATAAAGCTACTTTGAGATCAAGGTATGGAAAATAGCTGGCTGAAAAGAGATTCAGTAAGAAAGCTTCATCTTGGCAAGGGCTGTTGATGAGCAGTACAAAAAAGTACCCCATAATGGCCCTGATCTTGTCTATGGCTTATACTGCTACTAAGTGCAGAAAAAAACTTATTATGCCCCTCCAGAACATTAGGAGGCATACCACTAAAACAAAGGGCAGCACTCTGTTTTGAAAGAGCTAAGTACTCTTACTGCTCAATATTGTGTAGTTACTACAACACTTTATAAATACATAGATCATCCCTAAATAGTTCTGCTTAACCTGTGAATCACTTCACTTACTGCTGAAATGCAGCTTCCTTTGCTTATCACAGAATCACAGAATCACAGAATGTTAGGGATTGGAAGGGACCTCGAAAGATCATCTAGTCCAATCCCCCTGCCGGAGCAGGATTGCCTAGACCATATCACACAGGAACGCGTCCAGGCGGGTTTTGAATGTCTCCAGAGAAGGAGACTCCACAACCTCTCTGGGCAGCCTGTTCCAGTGTTCGGTCACCCTCACCGTAAAGAAGTTTTTCCTCATATTTATGTGGAACCTCCTGTGTTCCAGCTTGCACCCATTGCCCCTTGTCCTGTCAAGGGATGTCACTGAGAAGAGCCTGGCTCCATCCTCATGACACTTGCCCTTTACATATTTAGAAACATTAATGAGGTCACCCCTCAGTCTCCTCTTCTCTAAGCTAAAGAGACCCAGCTCCCTCAGCCTCTCCTCATAAGCGAGATGTTCCACTCCCTTAATCATCTTCGTGGCTCTGCGCTGGACTCTCTCTAGCAGTTCCCTGTCCTTCTTGAACTGAGGGGCCCAGAACTGGACACAATATTCCAGATGCGGCCTCACCAGGGCAGAGTAGAGGGGGAGGAGAACCTCTCTTGACCTGCTGACCACACCCCCTCTAATCCACCCCAGGATGCTATTGGCCTCCTTGGCCACAAGGGCACACTGCTGGCTCATGGTCATCCTGCTATCCACTAGGACCCCCAGGTCCCTTTCCCTTACGCTGCTCTCCAACAGGTCTGCCCCCAACTTGTACTGGTACATGGGGTTGTTCTTGCCCAGATGCAGGACTCTACACTTGCCCTTGTATATCCAAGCAAGTGAAAATGTTCACTCACCATGATGTAGATTGCAACATAACAAGTGAGTTTACTTCCAAGAAAGAATCTTGAGTTTGTCGCCCACATCTCAAGGTCCAACAGGTTTTGTCTGCTAACGGGGTTGCCATGACATGCATTCCTACTGTAATGTATTTCTAAATAAAATATCATTATTTTTTTCTTTCTGTTGTCTAGCTCATTAGCTACTTGCTTTCCCATAGTGGTCATATGCATCCATGCCTGTATATTTTATTCTTCAAAAATATTTTATTGTTCCTTTGAGAGAACTTACTGACCTGCTCATTTGCTCTCAATGCATCTGGAGAATTTGCGTCACATAGTCTTAGCCTGTGCTGAGCATGAAAACTGAAAATTGTCAGTGCTACGTTCCCAGTTTTCTGAATGGAGAAGTGCTGTTTTCTAGAATCAAAGGTTCATAAATGGCTTGTAAAAGTTTAGTGAACAGGGCCCATAACCTATTGATCCCCTTGTATTCAATACAATTCACTTTAGTCAATGAGCTCAGTAAATAATGATACTGCTGTTATGAGCATCTTTCCTTCCTTATAAACAACTATTCACTTGTGTCCTGTTATAATGATAATGTCACTGATTTACAGAGGTGGCCCAAGTTACCTTATTAATTAGAAGATGCATTACGCCTATTGCAAAACATTGTTCTGACTGTGAGCTATCACTGCCCAAGGACCTCTAAAAGACAAAGAATTCCATTTTGCAAAATCTAGTTAACATATCAAAGAGCAGTAAATGTGCAAATTGCTGTCATAAGGAATCCTTTATTGCTTCTCCTTTTCATGATGGCACCCCTCCCCCGTCTCTCCATTCTACCCACTTTGACAAGGTTACTCATTGGAAAGAAGAGCAGCTATTTATGTTCTTCAGATGTTTACCTTCAGCAAAAGACACTTCAAAGACTGCTTATGGGACTCTCCTCTCACCCAGCAAACACTTAAAACCCATTGTTGTGATTGATGGGCCCTTCCTGCAGATTTAATAAATATAAGCAGAAGCCAGATCCCTTTTTTAGGCCGGCTGTCTTGAATAATAGGCAAAGAGCTCATGGGTGGCCAAGGTAGACAGGACTCTTCAGGAAATGCCTAATGATTGTTTTATATGTTTTGTGTGTGTGTGTGTTTTGCAAGTTTATTGTTTGAGCTTCCTCAGTACTCAGTTATGTTTTCTGCCTCTATGGATAGCAATTCCTAAATAGATACTACAGGTTTTTATTGGGAATTTTGTGCATAAGAGTTGCATAAGAGACAAGACAGCCTCATGTTTATTTAGATTTAGATCTAAGCTGAACTGGTTCAGTGAACTGTGAGACCCTCCAAACATAGGACTTTATCAGATTGAAAGTAGGTAAAGAATTTCAGAACTGGAATTAACAAACCAGTCAGAGTGTTGGTACTTCAAAAAAGCACTGCTTCTAGCTAAGTAGCTAATGCTACACCATCACAGTTGTGTGACATATTTACAGAGAGGCTGAAAATGTGATTGTCTTCTTGTTCAGTTCTCTCTGTCTTGATTTTAGATTGAATAGCACCAATATGACATAGTCAAGAACAGTAAGGACTGCAGATATTCCACTCAGGGGACTGAATCATATATGTAAAGTGGGGAGGGGTGGGTATGTGTGTTTCATGCGAATGAGGCATGGCAAAGAGTCACCCAAAATCTGTGCTGGCATCTTACACAAACGGATGTTAACTTTCACAAAAGGATAGATCTAGAAACACTGATTTAAGTCTTCCCTAGGGTACTTGCAATGCATCTCAGTCATGACCTGCAAAAATGCTAGTGGCTCATGGGAATAAAAGGTCTTTTGTATGGAAGATCAGTGAGGGCATGTAAGTTTATTTATTAGCAATGGCTCAAAGCTGAGAGTTATGTTTTTCAACTAAATTATGCTGTATATCTGCCAATTAAGTTCAAATTTCACTTTCAATTAAAGTGACTATGTTTTGCTCGTTCCTTGTATAGAATTTACCCCATCTTCCAGTGCTGTGATGAAAGATGTGAAGATTTTGGCGTCAATCCTTATTCCATCCACCAAAAATTCTGAAAACATCATGCAGATGCACTGAGAAAAGCTCAGTACTTGGATCAGCATGCTCTCATGCTGTCAAGGTAGGGAAGACCTAGAGACTCACCAAGGGAAAAATCAGTATTCTCTCATGAAACATGTAGGGTAGGAAACAGAAAGAATGCTCTACTAGAGTGATCTGGGGAGTGAAGGGCATGGAGGGAGTGTTTGCAGGGTAGGGAGCCAGAAGTGCCAGCTGCCTCCTGGCCTAGGCTATACCTTAACAGCTGCCTCACCTGCCTGACTTGGGTTCTGTCTGCTCTTGGGCAAAGAGCTTCCGCTGCACTGCAAGTCCGAGTGCTGCAGTGCCTCACAGCATTGCCACGTGCTCAGCCAAAGGGAGACAGAGAATCATATACCACCAAGCTGTGTCACACTGTAGCTTGTTGGTGTTGTTTTCCCATGACATTTTTAACACCAGCCTCCCCAGATTTTATAATTTCTCTGACAGAAACTTGTTTGGCTGGTGGCGCCAAGATGATTACAGCCTTTGCTATAATCCATGGAGGAAGGATGTACTACAACCGTGTTTGCCACTTCTTCATTTGCTCTGTGTGCCAGATGCATGCTCGGTGGAGATCAACCCACTATCACAGTGCTACACCCAAGGTCCCCACATAGGAAGGTACGTATGTAGAGCCAGTGTCCCACCACGACTACACGTTCCTCAGCAAAAGTTCATTAAATCTTCCAGGTTCTGCCACCAGTTTCCTGTAACATGTTGTAGGAGTGTCTCTCTCTCTCTCTCTCTCCTGTTACTTCCTCTATGTTAGGAGTTAGGGAATGCTGTGACTTGACTGTTTCCCTAATGCTGCGTATCGACTCTTGGCTACTTTCATCCAGCCGGATCTGATCTTCCCCTGTATTTAAAGGTGTTTCCATTATTATTTTGCACTCTTTATCTCTATGTTATTCACAGGCAATCAGCTGTCTGACAGAAGTACTATACAACCTCATCTAAGGATCCAGGGCTAAAATAGATCATTTCAGTGGAGTTCAGCATCTAGACAGGAAAGCCATCTGTTTAAAATCTTTGGAAGCTTAATAGTGCACATTTGAAAATTCTAACAGAAAATTTTAAGTTTTAAAAATGGAGAAGTCAATGAGGTTTCTTCCTTCATTTCTAAGGATTGAGCTGCAGTAACTGAGTAGTCTATCTTGCCATAAGAATGTCCTTCAGAGACTGGGCAGACTAGGTGCGCCATAGCTATGTCCTTTATAACCTCCATCTGTTGGAGACTCTAGCTGCCATGTAACCTACATGAAGGAACTTTTTTTGGTCCTTGATAGGTACAGGGCTTGCATAGCTGGTGTGCTCTGCTGTCAGAAGAGATCATAAATTTGTTCTAAACAATAAAAAAGGGATTTCTGTGGGTCCCAAGAGAAACAGGGTGAGTATCACCTTCCAAGAGTGAGCTGTGAAACTTAACATTTGCAATTTGGGCATATGTCTTCCATGTAAGTTATGAACCTGTTCAACAAAACCTTCTATACGACATGAGCCTATTTTTCTTTTGTCACTAGCAGGAAAATAAAAGAGGATGAAGTCAGTCTTTAAATATGTCCTTACACCTCTTAAATTAATGGAGTTGGATGGAAAGCATTAAAGATGTCTGCAAGCTTCATTCAACACTGCTGATGCCTATTGTCTACCTCTTCTGTCATCCAACATTGCCCTTATGAAAAAGTCTTAAAGAATTCATGAATAATGAAAAAAATCCCTTCAAATATTTTAGGTAACATGCAATTAAGTAACCTGCAATTTTATGGCTAGGTTATTGTTCTCTATTGATTAGTATAGAAAGTTTTCCCATTTCTCTAAAAAGGATAGAACAAAATTTAGAATTGTAGTAAATTTTAAGTCTCATTTGTTATCCACATACTTTACAGGTTCTGCCTGTTAAATGCAGGAAGATATTTTCTGAAATGGTCTAAAGAAAAGATACGTCATTTGAGAAAGCACATAATGATCTGCAGTACTCCTTGTTCCATAGACCTTCCACATCAACCTTTGATTTCCCCAGTACTAAGTTACCATAGGTCATACTTGCCTGTAGTTCCTAGACAATCATCTGAGGTTTCTAGCCCCATCTTTATCCCATTAGACAGATTTCTTTTAGCAAAATTTCTTGCATTATCTGTCACAGATGCATTTCTTTAAAAGAATAAATGTATTAAAATGTGTTCTCTTCATGCCCACAAGCTGAGAACATTAGACCATACCTGCAGAAAAATTAAATTACAACCTGAGAAGTTGATTGCCTTTCCAGTGAAAGTATAGTAAATTTTGTAAAGTTAAAGCAGCAATTCCTAAACACATTCTGTTCAGTTAAGGAGAAATCTACTAGAATAAAAAACCAAGCTGCAAATTCACTTTCAAACTTCTCTTGAATTATTTCTTTTCTCTTTTTCCTTAATACTTTCTTGCAAACACAGTATTTTCAAAATACTTTTAGCAAAAACTTTACTTCAGATCCTGCAGCCTTCATATGAACAGGTATTATCTTATGACTGACAGAAAGGTTATGTGTATCTATTGCAGAGAAGGTGAACCTTGCTTTAGGGTCTCTAGTGAGGTTTATAATGTTAAAATACCACATTTCTTTTTCCATTTGCCATATATACAATTAAAAGAGCAAATTATGAACTTCACAAGTACATAATATAGTCTCCTCGACTTGACAAATTAATTTTCTGGGGTTTGTTATGCTAGAAAACTGGGATTTGCTACCCCGCTGTGAGAATTCTTGTATGTCACTTTTTATATTGTCAACCATTCATTTATTTTAAAAACATGTAATATTCAATGGCAACATTCACAGTTGTACCCTACCCATTTTTGAAGGTTTCTTTTGACACTGCATAATGAAGCTTGAATGTCTTCAATGTAAGACCTCAGGAATATCAAATACTTCCCAAAAAAGATCTCTTTATTCTATTTTCAGACAGGTACCTAACCAGAAGTAAATTCCTGGTATGGTTCCATTGAAGATTTTTTTCTTAGGTATACCATCCATCATAGTATCTTACCAAATACCTCATAAATAAAAATTTTTTTTACTTCTTTAGGAATAAGAAGTGCATTTATAAAGCTAATTGGAACTCAAGTATTATGCAAATATCAATTTCAGAAAAGTTATATTCTGGAACAAAATTAGTGCAATTCTGCTCTGAACAGTCCAGTGGATGAAGACATTGTCCTAAATATTTGTACTCAAATCCCCAGTCAGCTTGATTCAGAGGAATCTGGGATGAGATTTTGTTTATCTTGCAGGCAGGTTAGGGTTTTGGACCACTGCATCTCGTATCTCTGAAAAATCATCTTATCTGAAGATGACTTTTCCTCTTCATCTGAAGCAAAAGGCAGAGGCTTCCATTTAAAAATAGGTATTTTGACATATTTCCCCTTTCTAGGAACATTTACAAAGCTTTTCATGCAATGCAAAATGAGAGAAACCTTGAACTTTCAGAAAGCTGTGGAGTTGAGCTGTAATCTTATGCTTCATGATCTCCAAAATGTTAATCTCTGAAATATTTTCTAAAGAATACATAGCTATTGTAAAAGAAATAATCCTCTAAATCTTGTTTGAGGGGCTGTATGACCTAGTGAGTCTTTTCCATTTCCAATTCCACTCGTTCCTATGACAAGCTGCAAACAATGCTGAGTACTGGTTTTCACCGAAAAGGGTTTGAGGTATGCAACGTTCTTACTGAGCAGTGGCATCTGAGATGGAGGTCACATTGGCTCTCTACTTTCTTTGACCACAGAAGCACTCATCAATCTGTGCAAGAAATCTTCCAGGCAAGCAAAATGAAATCCCTTGAAAAATGGTAGAACAGCTTGGAAAACAACAAATGAACAGAAAAGACATTACCACAATCTTCCATTATCTTTTCTTTAGTTCCAGGCATCATTTGATAGACATTTTCTAACTGCTTCTATGCCTAGTGAGATATATATTCATTAGCAATGAAATCTTATTTGAGGTTCTGATATAAAACTTAACACTGGGAGGATCTATGCCCCAACTGATGGTCTATCTTAGCCTCATATATTAGGCCCTAAGCCTGAATCCAAATCTAAGCAGAGTCTTAGGACAGCTTGGACTGTCTTCACATCCAAAGTCTTAGGCTTTTAACTCGGTTGAAGAAAAGTTCTGCAAGTCACTTTCATCTTCGACTCCAAGATAATGAGATCTCGCAGCAAAAGCATCAGATAACCAAAGCAGGCTGGGCTCTGTTTTGACATTTTTGTGCATGCAGACAATATTACTCACAACACTGATGTTCAGATCCTACCAGGCCAGATTCTGATACTTGGACCCCTAGTAAGTAATATTTCCATATTAACCTCCCTGAGGCAGCAACATACAAATGCACTCTGTACAGTGTAAGGGGGTAAAAATGAGTCCTCTAACATTTGCAGAAAAAAAGTGCTTTGGAAATGGTGAGAGAAAAGATGCATGTGCAGCAGTTTGCAGAGTGCATTAGCTTTGGTGCAGCAATGTTTACCATGTTCATACAGCCTTTTTTGAGCTCTCAGCACGAGCGGAGCTACTTTACTCCTGCCTTCAGAATGTTGTTATGTGTCAACACTAACTGAATTGCTGTGCACCAAAGCTGTCTGCAGGAGTGGTCTGACCTCTCTGAAAATTAGGTCTGAAAATTAGTTTTTCTTTTCCTCCAGCTCAGCTCACAACAGTATGATTTTCAGAATTTTTGCAATTGAAATACTTTCAGTACAAAAGGTCATCCATGCGGAAACACTACTTCTAAGCATGGGGCCTCTTGCTGTTCTGCTGTTGGCTTATGAGTTAAGTAATGGGAACTGCAAAAACAACCTAGGACGTATTTGGTAACACTCTTTACCCCCATCACTCTCCATCTTCTTTTCCCCGTGCTTTACTTCCCCAGCAGCTGATGACAATTAAATCTATGGATGCGAAGAACTCACCTCACACCACTCTGCTGTAATTATAACTTTGCTGCCGACTTCCAGATCTGACAGGCTCCGTCTTGTCTGCCCCTTGATGCTGTGGCATTTATTTACAATCTCAATAACATCTTGTGGAAAATGAATTGTGCTAGTGCCAAGGATCAGAGATTGATATATTGTGAAATGTTAGGAGGAGCAGATATTGAAAGGCAGAGAATAAGGGAATAAGATAATGGACAATTATGTTAATTTTTCAAAGATCTTTAAGGAGGTGACATCCTTTGCACACCAGAAAAAAAAAAAAAAAGTTTAACAACTAAGCATAAGATGCAAACAGAGGAAATAAACATTCAGAAGAACTGATGGACTTTTTTCCTCTGTCCAAATGCATTTTCTGAACAAAATTTTTTAGAACTGGGGTTTTTTTTTCCATGAATACTCATTTATGGGAAACTCAGATATGAAATATTGTGCTCTGGGGAGCATAAGGTTTTGCAGTACCCTTGCACTGAGTTTTCTAAAGGCAGATTGTAGATCATTTCTAGCTGGAATGCCATTTATCCCTCAATCATACCATGAAGACTACATTTTCTAGTCTGTGGATTTGACAGTGCTTCCAAACTCTCTTCCATGTGTACATCCTTACTAGATCTCAATTCCAAGTCAAGGCAAGCTCCAGAAGACAGCACACACATCTCTGGTTCCTTCTAAAAGTATTCTCACCCCCCAAGTGCCCTGGTTACTGCAAGAAGGAAAACCAGCAGCATAGATAAGAAGGCATCTTTGGCACACAACTGTTGCACCAACTAGAGGTAACTACAGAGCCCTTTGTGAAGGCCTGGTTTCTGCATCCTCTGCCCTCCCTTACTTCTGCTCCTCCAGCACAGCTACTGCATGGGCTGCCAGGCAGTACAACCCACTGTAATGGTTTATTTCTCCATTTTGGACCTGCATCCTGTGATGTCTCCATCACAGAATCACAGAATCAATTAGGTTGGAAGAGACCTCTGGGATCATCGAGTCCAGCCTTTGACCTAACACCACCACGTCAACTAGACCATGGCACTAAGTGCCCTGTCCAGTCTTCTCTTAAACACCTCCAGGGATGGTGACTCCACCACCTCCCTGGGTAGCCCATTCCAATGCCTAATAACCCTCTCTGTGAAGAATTTTTTCCTAATGTCTAGGCTGAATCTCCCCGGCACAGCTTGAGGCTATGCCCTCTAGTCCTGTCGCTAGCTGCCTGGTAGAAGAGGCCAACCCCCACCCCACTAAAACCTCCTTTCAGGTACACTCAGAATGAGTGTTTCTGGAAGAGCAAGGATAATGAGCTATTTTCCTTTCACAAATGCACAGGTTTCAAACAATATCTGCTCAAAGAACTCCTTACTACCTTGGAAGCTGTACTGGTGGCTAGCGTTCAGCCCAGAGGCCAACATCCCTCTTTCTAGGTTCTTTTTAGCACCATCATGTGTAATCCAGTTACCCAAATAGTGTAGATAAACCAAGGCAATGTGTCGTTTTCTACATAGTTGCAATGCTTGCTTTGTGTGAAGCTTGTATTACATGTGGGAAACTAGTGATCTGTCAAAATTGTTATCTTTCTTAGTAACTTCATAAAACCTGCAAGGAAAGCTTAGTGTTGCCTGTGTCATCCCCTGGGTGCAGCAGAAAATGTTTTGCCTTGCCAAACAACACTGTGTTCCAGAAATGCCATCTCTCTCATTTCTCACTCGGTTGGAAAGAGCAGTGAGTTCTGAAGCAGGGTATAAGCTAAAAGGAGAAGTTTCCAGTTCTCAAAGTGAAAAAACAGAGGATTTTCCAAAATATACCAGCTTATGTTATTTTCCTCTTCTTGAAGTTCCTTGGAGCAGGCCAGAGCCTGAGTCTGAGCTCAGTTATGATACTGTAAATCAGGGTCAATCTACTGCTGGCATCGGTGGACTTAAAGTAATTTGTGTTTAGAATAGTGATCATGGTTCTGCAGGTCACATTCCCTCCCTATTTACAGTACGTAGAATATTATTTTCCTGATGGGCTTAAAACCCTTTTGGTAGTTGTGTGTGGTGGGAGCACAGTGATTTTTTTGTTTAATTGTAGGAAGCTAAAGAGTAATTTCCTGCTCCCTGTACTTGTCAGGAAGTTTAGTGTGATCCCATGCGAGCGCAGCAATCCATGACCTGTGAGAGACTTCACCATTGGCTGGAAGAATAATTCTGGGGGAATAGAAGTGCTGCTCAAAGAGGGAGGAAAGAGGAGTATTTCTCAAAGCCGATACAGTTGCCAGATATCACAGGACCAGTCTGTGTGCAGAATCCTGCTCGGTGCTTTCAACCACTGCTGCTTGCTATGAATACACACAGACAAAGAGGAAATAGAAAAGAATCAAGGAAACTGAAAGTGCTAACGTATGCAGAAAGAGTGCAATGTTCCCAAACAAGACACAGCACCAGTGATCTTCTAAGCAGGCTCACCCACTGGACTGCGGCCAAAACAATCCCCCCTTAGGTTTGTTTTTTTCTCATACAGTGACTGCGGTTTTGAAGAGAAAGCCCATGAAAAGCAAATCCTGTTCAGATTTTGGAAATTGATTCATGATTAAACATATTTAGATTGGTCCCTTGCAAAGTAGTAAAGATTTGCTGATGACACAGTTGCATTCTTAAGGGAAATGGATGTTAATTGCTGTCTAGACATTTTATTACTACAGTGGGGCACTAGCCATTGACCATCTCTCTTTCTTTTTCCTTTTTTTTTTTACACTCATTAAACTATAGGTCAGACTAAATTGTTTGTTTGTTTCTGTAGAAGATAACAATGTGGATTCAGGGTGGCATGTAACTGAGAACTTTGGGATACCAATCATATCTCTTCTAAAACCAGTGCAGCAGGAAAGTATCCAAGTGACACTCTACCATTTTTTAAGATATATTTTTCTGATTCAAAAATGCAACTATGTCCACTGCAATTTTAACAGATCCCTCTCCTTCACACAGTGCAAATATCCAGCAAGTCATCACTCCTCTGCCTTTGTCCCTCTTGGAACATAGTAGTAATTGTTTAACCAGCTTCATTGCTGGGTAGGATGATTTGACTTTGCATACATAAAATGCTACAGCACACCATTTAAGTTCAAGCCAGTGTCATATTTTGCTGAGATGAAAAGACTAATGACTATTTGTTCTGCTTGTCTAGCAAGCAAGCAGTTAAAGATTAATTCAGATGAAATGTAAAACTCGTCATTGATAGCCCTCAACACAGGAGAATATACTTTAAGTCAGTTGCTCTGATTCTGATCTTACCTCAGTTTTGCATCAGTATAAATCTGTTGCTGTCAGTCAGTTTGATCTTGATTTACATCAGGGTAAGCAAAACAAGACCATTGTTTTTACAAGCTTCACTTATGCTGCTAAGTGATGCTGATTTACTCTAATGAGAACGCATCTTCACAAGGTAGGTGAGAGGATTCACAGCAGTGGCTCTTCCTAGAGAAAAAGTGAGCAAGTGATGGGAAGAAAAGTATGTTGGTTCAAGAAACACACTGTTGGTTCAAACAGCACTGTTGATTAATGAGAGTGACATCCCATGACACACCACCCACCTGTTCCAAATGCTAAACTACGTGGTTCAAACTTGTCAGGCTTATTGTATTTAAAATAGACATTCCTGCAATTTCCCTTCACCGTGCATTTGCCGCTCGGTTCTACTGTCCATCTTCTGCACCATTAATGTAGCAAAATCACATTCCTCAGTTTGGGAGACTATTTGCTTGTCTGACTGACCAGCTGACCCAGGTACAGGAGGTCACACAATCAGGGAGAACCTGTGGCATTCTGGTGCTGTTAAGAAAGGTCTACCAGGAGTCATACTCTCCAGCTGTAGTCCCACCTCCTCCATGTAACAGCACGGCAACCTTATCTGCAACAGAATAGAGGTATCTTGTGGGGTTCAAGGCTTAAAATAAGCTTTTTTAAAAAAAATGCTACACTGAAAATCATCTTTAGCTAGTTCTTTTCAGCAAGAGAGCTCGAACTGCTCTGCTAAAATAGCCATTGCCACTTTCCAAGAATGAAAAATAAGACAGAAAATGAAGAACCTTGAAGAAAAAATAGCCTGTCTCTGAGGAAAAGCCACTAAGAAACTTCAACCAAAAAAATGGAAACATCATGCTTCAAAAATATAATCTCAAATGTTCATTTCCAGTTTTGCAAGGAGTTCCTCACTATACTGTGGCCACTTTGTACACTTATGACTGGTTCAGAAATGGTGCCTGAAAGAGGATGACAGAGTAAACCTAATGCCCACAAATTCAACCAACCTCCCTGTTGTCTCTGCATCTTTCTCCTTCGGAGAACTTTTCTTTGATCAGAAGTTACAGCTCCAGCTCCTTAGGCTATTCTCTTAACTCACACCAAGATCCAGAACTACAATGCCCTACTCCTGCAGCATTTTGAGAAGCCAAGCTGCTGCGTAGTGGTAAAAGGACTTATAAAAATGCACACAGAAGTTACCACAGAAGTGTGAAGGGCAATGGCATTGTTAGCACTGGTGTGATAAAAAACATGTGAAAATAGTGGTGATAATAAATTACAGAAGGTTGAAAATAAATTTAAGTACCATTTTTAAGCATATTTAAGATCAGGATCATTTTCAGCAACAGAGATCTCCAAACTCAGCATGCATTTTGGGGATTTGCCTGCATGAACAAACAGCAAATACTGCAGGTAAATTATTGCAAACCCCTAACCTAAACACAGCTAAACCAGCTGACCATGGTCTCAATTCTGTCAGTAATCAATACAAGCTGAACAGGCTGTCTTCCCTGCTCCTCTTTTGCTCAGAGTTGCCAGACTTTACCTTGTTTCAGACAGAAGAGCTGGCAGAGCACTCCCCTGAAGTTCGTCTGGCTCCTTTGTCCAGGGTTGGGTTAGGGAGCCCGTCTGAAGGGCTGCCAGATCCCAGGTGGACAGAAACAAGATGCTGGGGAGGATAGTGACTCTTTCAGTAGGCGCAGATAGATCTAGAAGACGTCTGTCTACAGTCTAAGACCATTGGCAGAAGTCCATTTCACAAACAGCTGTGCAGATAATTATTATGTCCTTTCTCACTGTTCAGTACCTTTACTGAACCTCTCTGGCAGAGACCACCATCAGATCATCTGTGCTGGCAGAGCTCTAAATCCCCCCTCAGGTAAAATCAGCTAGGTTAGCAGTAACCAGAGGGGCTGAGATCAGCCCACTGATTTTTCTTGAAGTATATTAGGAAGCACCCATTGCATTGTATTGTATGCATTGAATGTATTGTATGTATTGAATGCATTGTAACCTCCAGCTAGTGAGGAATGACAGCACCTGGGGCAGTGCTGTCTTTCCCCAGGCAAGTTGTACCTGGAAAACCCTTAGTATAAGAGACAAACATTAGGGGTTTGCCCAGGTTTAGTTAGACAAATTTAATATATATCTGTGCTAAACTGCAAAACTCTGTGGGCCTAGATGTTATCCTCTAGGTTTCTAAAGGTCTAACATGAAGCAATGGAGGAAGGGAGAGTAAGGAAGAGGAGGGGCAAACACTTTATCCTGTAAATAAGTGGTAAATTTAATTATTTGCTGTGCTAATTAAACAACCGTGCTATGCCTCTCTGTTTCAATACTCAACTAATCACATCAGAGCTTCTGGTGCTAACTAGTCACCTCCTCAAACGTTAAACAGGATGTCTATTTTATTAAAGAAGCCCTTTCAGTCAAGTGAGAAGCATGTTTTGACTGGAAAATGCCAATCATGTGAAGGGGGGGAGTGAGGGAAAGGATGGCAGTGAGGTTGATGGATAATAATATTCCCTGGATTATCTAAGAAGTGACGTTTTCCCTCTGATGGAGAAGGCAAAGAGGAAGTCACAATCTCAGACAGTTTGCACAGATGGTGACCATCCTCAGTCAACATTCTCGTAAAAATAGCTGTGTACCTTTTTTTCCCTTCAGTATATACAGAGAGAAATAAAAAGGGGAAAGAAAAAAAAAAGGTCAGTGGAAAAGTGCTTAAGAAGGCAAAATCTGTGTGAGTGTGTGAAGGGAGGAGGAGAGGGAGAAAGAATGTCATTTGACTTCCACTGCTTTTTATGCTTTTTCAAACTTCTCTTTCTTCCCCATCCGGCCGTATTCAACTTTTCAGACTCTTGCATCCTGAACGCTCAGCAGTTGAAACTCTGTAAATACTAAGCCCCAATCAGAACAGTACCAAAGAGGATTAGAGGGGTTGTGGTTTTAGGCCACTTTCATGGTCTCTGGATCCTGAAGCAAGCAAGAAACTAGTTTAGTTTCTGTAAAAGGCAGAAGCAGAGAAGACCAAAAGCTCAATGGATTGTTTTGCCCCATGTTCAGAGACCAGCACTTCACACAACACAGGTTCATGGATGGAGACAAAAACCCTTTAGTTCTTGGTAGGTTGCAACATTTGCAACAGCGCTTAGAAAAAAAAAAAAAGAAACCTTGATGGGATCCTTCATTCAGAAAATAACATGATGGTGGAGCACATGTTGCTCAGGAATCACTCGCATTCCATTTGTCTGATAGAGGTCCTCTCTTGCAGCATCTTGCGGTATAATCTGAGCCTCAGCACAACCCTTCTTTGCAAGAGCCTTATGCAGCTCCCAGCATAGCAGACAACAGGCTGCCTCTGGCCAATGTCTGGGACCTCGCGGAAAAACTGAAACTGCAGGCAGCAGTTGACTGTGATACAGTTAGATATTTACTTCACTGGAACAGAGAGGTTGGCTCCTGCACTGTGTTCACATCCAAAGAGGTAAATTTGGGATGCTGAATGTGGGTGGTCTTGAGGACAGCAGATGAAAAGACACAGTACATGACAATATATGCAATCCAAGAGGTCAACAAAGACCTGAAAGTGAGAAAGAGAAATAGGGGTTGGATAGGGGAATGGTGTGGCCTGGTTAACTGGCAAAAGCAGGCTAACTTTGTAGAAAAATAAAATACTGTTAAAATAAAGCAAAATTCCAAGCTTGGAAGCTGCAGCTAGGCACACTCAGACTGAAAATATGGCAATATTTTTTTCACAGTGATGGATAACAAATGACAAGGCCAGGTTACTTACAGTCATTATGGGTTTTCCATCACTTGAAAACAAATAAAGATTCATTGAATTTGAAATTATATGCTGGAGTTAATGAATGAAATTCTGCATCTTGATTTATTCAGGTAATCCACTCACTAATAGCTCCTTTTCCACTTAATGTTCACGAACATGCATAAAAGACTGGAGAGGAAAAATTAGTATATGTGAGCAAACACAGAAGCTGCTATGATACTCCACACTAGTCAAAGGTAGTATGATGTTTGAATCCAAGAAACACCAAACATACTGTCTCCTTTAGAACAGGATAGCAGGCAGCAAGCTAGAACCACATTTGAAAGCCTTGACTGCGGGACAGTTTGATGTGAATAACATGCACTTACTCTTGAAGGTAATAGGGTAAATCTCAACAATATGTTTTAAAGGGTATTTTATTTATTATATGCTGTTATTTCATGTATTTCCAAACACTTTTTAAACACTGTTGTGAAATAAGCTTCCAAAGACCTTAAAACTAATTTCTAACTGTCCGCTTCCTCAAGGCGGTAAATTCAAGTCTAGCTTTTAAAAACTATTATTCATAAAGTCTTCATTCAACAAAGAAAAGGAGCTTATTTTATCATGATAGTCTATTAGAAGAATAGTGAAATTAACATTTTGCTATCATTCACATAGCTTCAAAAATAAATTTAAAAAATCTCAAACTGTAAGAAAGAAATATTAGGAATACATTTTGAACTAATGTGTTCAACTTTATAGCATTTCAGAAGGCATACTCTCAAGCCCTATATATTCTCTGTTGTCTGCTGCAGATGCCAGTAAGTGCAAAGTTTGTATCCACCTATTTTCTCCGCACGTCAGCAATCTCTCCTTTCTGAAAAATGAAAGTGACCCACTTATCCAAAGTCCACAAACAAAACACTCAGTGACTCACATGTAGATGTGGTGCTTAGGGACATGGTTTAGTGGTGAACTTGTCAGCACCAGGTTAGCATTTGGACTTGATGATCTTAAAGGTCCTTTCCAAGCAAAATGATTCTATGATTCTATGATTCTTGAGTCAAAACAGGAGACAAACAAGGAATTCCAGATGAACTGCTTCCCCAAAGGAGGAAACTGGATGAGATTTTTGTGAACAGTACTCTGCCCCACCAAAGATGGTTCAACTAAAAACAGAGTCTTTGGAGACAAGAATTCAGTGAAAGTCCCCAGAAAAAAAACGCCTTCATGGGTAACAAGCCTATCCAGCACTGTAATTTGGGTTTTGTAACATATGGCCTAAAATAAAAATGAAATTTCATGCCTGAGAGTTTAAAATACCTTCTCCCTATTTCAGATTAGAATAAGATTTACAGAGATCAGATTATGACCACATTGCAGGGTTTGTGCACGTTTTTCCAAAGCTTCTGCTGATGACCACTGTTTCAGACCCTGTGCTTGACTGGATGGACCTGCAAAAGAGCCAGTGCAGCAGCTTCTGACTTAGATGTTGGAGAATGTAATTAGAAGCACCACTGGGAACGTGGAAGCAGAGCAGAGTGCAGGAGCTGACATCAGGAGTTGGGAAGCTGGTGACTATACAGTTTTTGTCAGGTCCCTTTGCTCAAGATAGTACAAACTGAGAGATCCCTCAGAAAATTAAACTTTCAAAATCCATCAACTTCTCTGAAACTTGTTTAGACAGCTTCAGTGTGAATGTGTGGTGAAGAAACTCTGACAGGGAAATACCCCCAAGATAATTAACTAAAATCAAAATGAGGCCAACAGGAAGCCCCTCTATATCAAACTGTTCTGCAATATAAGGAGGAAAAGGTAGTGCAGAAGTCCAATAAATCTCTTCCCTCCCTAACTGCTGTGATTGCAAACTTTCTATTATCATTGGCCAATATTAGAGAGTGAATCAAAACCCTTAAAAATGTTTGTACTTTTTCTGAAAAATCTAGGTGCTGCCTATACACAGTGGGCTACAGTACAAAACAATGCTTCACTGGGAACATTTTTGGAAGTATTTTAATAATTTTTGTGTAACACAGGCCAGATGCACTTGTTTCACTCCTTGTACACAGACTCACTTTTGCTTCTGCATTGGTACTGAGCCAGTGTCTGAAAAGCCCCAAGTCGCCACTACACAAACTGGTGGAAATGAGAAGCTAATGATACAGTTTAAAGTCCAAAGTGCATCTTCTTTTTTAACAGGCATGAGGCCAGACTCCTCCCTCCTATGCTACCTAATGCAAGTACTATACATTCAAATGCTGAGCAAAGGTGATGTAGGTCCTTTAGTAGAATTGGAAAGATTCACTAGCTCTGAGATTAGAAAGGGATTCAAACTTGCTGACTGAAAGAGACACAGAGGTAGTGCACACTATATAGAGAGAGATCTGCACACTATACTAGGTATCTGAACTTTTTCTAACTGGTTTCACTAGTTTCTGGGTACTGATTTACATTAAAGTATCTTTTTTTTTACTGTGGTGGGCAACTCCTTCTTCCTGTATTATGTATGCCATCTCACTTTAAGATTTGTTAACCTATAATTTAGAGTTTACTTTTTGTTAAAAGCAAATAGCTCACAGGGCCTTATTTATTGCTGACTGAAATTTGAGCCAGGATTTGGGGAAGACAGCAGCCTTCTTTCCTGCCTGCTAACAGTTAATGGTCGTCTTCTGAGCATTTGTAAATAGATTTGGCTTTTTAAGCCTTGTCATTGGAGGATGACAGTCATTATTTGATTAATGAATGCTCTTTTCTAAGCTTTAGAAATAATATCATGGATTACATTAACAAATTGTTTAAGTCTTTTAATCTCGAGACATAGCATTGTTACATGGAGTTCTGCAGCTTTGGACTACGATACTTAGTTTGGAAATCACACACACCTTCTACATGTGGTTTTGGTAGGGTTACCAAAGAGATAGCCAAAGTGGAATGGCTTCCCAGACTTACAGACTAGTACAGGACAAGAAGGGGTCTGATACTAGAGGTAGTTTTGAGTTCAGAGCTCAATTGCTATTCGTGTAATTGAACACCTTTGCTGTGGTAAATGTTTCTTCTTCTTCAGTGAGCAAAATAGGGGATTGAATCTAAAAAAGGGGGAAAGGGCAGTAGCTCATTTTTCAGATAGTTCTATCACTACCTGGATAAAGATCTCAAATACTGAGATCTTTAATGGATGAATTCTGTTTTCTGACATGCAGCGGTTTTTGTCATTTATTAGGTTAGTATGGTGATGTAACGCAGGATTTCTACATGGTTCCTCAGCAGTGCACCCAGAGACATAGGGATCTAAATATCTTGTATATTAATGAGATTACTTACCCCTGAAGGCTCATGTGGTACAACCATCAGAGGGAGACAAAGCCAAAACAACAAATGAGCTATTCTCTTTTCTGTTGCATATGAATTTAGGCTTCTGATTACTTTTCTGCATTTAGGATTCAGAATTAGCACAGCACTGAGAGAAGCGAATGTTTTTTTTCTAGCTGTCAGAAAAGGTAGACATGGGGATTTATCTCTCTTAACATGTAGATGTCTATCTCAAAGCTAGAAGTCTAAGCTCTCTACATTCAGTGGAGAGAAAAGGGTGAGATTTCTCTCATCCAAGGAGAGACACTTAAAAGAGATTGATTAAATGATCTCTTAAGAGTATTTATTTCTGTCCATAAAAGTGCTGTAAAAATTTTGCTTAAATAGTATACATACTGTAGTCATCTAAGCTGTATGAAATGAAATCTCCCTAGCTTTCTGCAATCGAGCACAGAGATATCCCAGCCAGCTTTAAATGAACTATCTTGGATCACAAAACTTTTCTGCCTAAGACAGCATGCAAAACTGCCTTAGCTCATACAGATCTGCCTAGCTCTCCTGCTCCTAGTCCCCAAACAAGTTAATTTAATGTCTGTTAGGGTATTTCTAGAGCACACTGCAATCTCCATAGTAGAGCAGTCTCTTTCTACTACTCATTTCAACTGTTGAAGCTGTTTTATCCACACAGGGCAAAGGGGGTTGATTTGATGGGAACTCAAGGTCCTGAACGTTAGGTAATGTCCAAATACTCTAGTTCACCCTGCTACCACAGAATAATATATATAGACATTAGAATAATTAGAGACTGGCTTCATATGTCTGTATATGTAGGTTTCCATTTTCTTGCCTTGATACAGTACTGCAGGATCTCATAGGCATTCAGGCAAGTAAGATTCCAGTCTCGTAGTGGCATTTTAGAGGCTTAGACCAGGCAAAAATCAAAATATTTATACAGATCACCAAAAATATTTTGACCCATCAAGTATATCTGGGAAGCACATAATGTGTCCATCGCCTCCCAGTCTAAGAGGAGAAGGAAGAAGAATTAGAAGACTGAAAGGGAAGTTATATGTGGATGCCATCCCAGTACCATGCACTTAGAAACATTGGACTTGTGTAATTGTCTCCTGATAAAGGCATAGGAGTGACAAAGGTTATTAAGAAGCTATTTACAAATTCTGTGACTATTCAGAGTCAGATTCATTTGCACTTTTAGATTTTCCAGGCTTGTTTGCCTTTGTGGAAAGGCATAAAATATTGGGCTGCCTTAGTCTGTTCTTACTCAACATTGCTATTTATTGCTTTACTGTATTTATTGCTTATAACTGTTATACAACACTAATAAATTTGAAGCCTTGAACATCAGAGAGAGGTGTGTGCTTGTGTGTGCATGTGCAGTAAGCTACAGGCACTGGGTAAGAACATCTAAAAGCAAAGGGTGACACTCTGATTTCTTTTAATCTGAGTCATAGCAGTGCAAAATGAAGAGGAACTCCAATTGCCTTGAGAGGGATACATGGGGAATGCAGAGTGCTCTGGCCCACTATGCTTGAATGCAAGCCACATCTTTCTGAAGGTGGTAATTTGGGTTTTGTTCTGGTTTTGCCTGTGTAATTCCCAAGTTTGCTCATGGCCCAACAGCTTGTCCAGTTGGGCTCCCAGTCACAGGCTTTGTGACTATATATATATATATATATTAATGAGAATGTGCATAATTTGGAGTCAGAACTAATGTTTAGTGCACAAAGCTTTTGTGTATCTGTCTATAAGAGGAAAAAAAGGATACAGCTGGGCAAGCTAGCACATGCAGAGCAGTGGGATGGTGTGATAGTTTGAAGGGGGAGGGAACTGATATCCATTCAGACATCTACACTTCAGGCAAGCAAGTGTGCTGAGCTACCTGCTGTGGCTGGGGCAGCTTCAGCATACTTCACCTCAATGGCTGCTTCTGGGGAGGGAGATGCTGCATTGTGTGGCTCAGTCGTTCTACTGCGTTATCATCTGAGGGACTGCTGGGGATCTTTTCTTTAAAAGAATATGGGTAATTATAGAAAATAATTTGTCCATACAGACACAGCACCTGTAAACAGATTTTTAAAGCGGCAGTGTTCCACACTCATGCCAGCTACCACAGAAAGGCTGGGACCAGCACTCAGATGTGGCTCTTCCAGAGCCAAAAGCCATTTCATTTCCTAAAGCAGCCTTTCCCAGTTCCTGTCTATCCTTGTTCTACTGTCCCCTTCACCTACACCTTATTTTACATATCTAATGCATGGCATTTTAAGGTCTTCTTAGCTCTTCCAGCTGTCCACCTAAATACCAAAATAGAACAACAAACCTGATGCTCTGCTGGTTCTTGGCAATGTGGAAAAGGAGAAAGTGTTTGCCTTTTCCACACAGGCACAAAAATAAGGCCTCCAAAGATAGGGAAGAAGAAGAAAAGGAATGTAATCTGTCTAACCAAAGTGCTGGTCGTTCAGAGAGACATCTGTGATGTAGGAAACATGAAGATGTAGGAGACATGGTCAAACCCATTCTCCTTTGCTTTTCCTAAGTGCCCTGACTTGTTAGATCTGTGTCATTAGCTATCACTAGAACAGAGCTCATTCAGAAACTTACAAAGCAAGATAAAGAATTTCCACATGAAGGTTTACAGCTTACCCTTTTTTATGTAACTCTCATAAGCATGAGCTTTTTCTGAAGTATATTATCACTGTAGAGCTACACTTGACTTGGCTTTATGATACTTTGACTACATCTCTGCTGTTTCTGATTTTGGCTGGAACATTAAAAACCATGAGAAAAGCAATTCTTCTCATCCAGTGAAATCCAAGCAGATCTAGATGTTTCACAAGTAAGCCCACTGCTGCAGACTTGTTAGAATGAACAGATTTTATATAAGTGCCCAGCCTCATGAGTCCTTGGAAGTTTGTCACCAAATAGTACTAGAGTAGACAGGCATCTTTCTACTGCTCTGTTAGTTGCTCCTGGGTCAAATCTTTGTCACAAAAAAAATGAATTGCTTCCAGATCCTGAGCAAAACCAGTAAGACTTAAGCTTATTGCATGCCAATAATTCAGTGTCTGGAGAATATTCCTAGCATTGGATTTAGTAACATGTAAAGCTCCATAATTCTTAAAATATACAATTGTCCCATCAATTGTAAATTTCAGTTTGGTAAAATGGCATTGAATACTTCTTTGAGTTTTAAAGGATTAATTTATTTTTTACAAATACCTAGAAAATTAAAAAGATATGGGATATAAAAGATTTATTTGTGCACGACATTTTAGTAAAAGTTCCACCTATTCTACGGATTCATCTTTTAGTTCACTGCTAACTGAGGTGAGCATCTGAGGTGACCCAGGTGACCCAATTCCCTCTTGTGAGAAACAGCTGAAAACAGAAATCTCTGCTTTCTCTATCGGTTGGCAACATAAGTGAGCTAATAATATAAAGATGATCTCTTGGACATTATTAACAAATTCCTACCAGCCTCGCATGGCACTTAGGCTCAGCATAAGTTGTAGTAAGAAAACTCTTGGACAAGAGGCAAGACTTGCTACCAGTTTTAAGCATGTGGTCCCATAAGGGATGTCTTAAACTGGCATTGTAAGCAGAAGCTACTACAGTCTTAGGGAATGTGTTTGGCCTCATGTCCAGCTAGATAGCAGTGGAGAATGCTAAAGCACAAAAATAAGAGAAAAATATCCTAAAGATCATGAAACAGGAGAGAAAGTGTTCTTGTGAATATCATACTGAGTTAGGTCTCACAGTGTCAATAGAAAACTGTACCCAAAAAAAGAACTGAAAGGTCTATTGAGAAATGGACACTGGGCACCAGTCCAGCAAACCTGATGTACATCCCAAAAACTCAAAGTAGTGACATGGTTTCTATATCATTCACGCAGTGCTCCTCTTCCCCATTCTCCTACACCATCCCTCAGCCAGAGAACAACTGCAATTTAAATGCACAAATCCTACCATAACTGCAGAAAAAATGACTGACTTTTGCCCCTTAAGCCTCGGAATATTTTCAGATATAAAGAAGAATTTTTCTTATTTGCTTTTCCTAGCACATCCTTACAAACCCTTTATATGTTTTTTTATTATTTATCTTTTTAGGTCTCTGAATAATATTATGTATTAAAATGTTATCCTAGATAATACTAATTAGGCTGTCCCTTCACACACCCTTTAGAGATGAGAATACTGAAGCACACAAAGACTCCTGCTTTCAAACGCACACAATGGAAGTTAGTAGCATTCAGGTGAGAAGCGGAGACACAGATCCCAATCTAAAGATCACTGAAGGCAATGGGACTCTTTCCCTTGACATTAATGAGTTTTGGATCAAACCCTGAATGACCTGTCCACAGTCACACAGCTCATCAGAGACAGAAGGGAAACAGGAGACTGCTATCCAAATTACTTTTTCCAGTGAACCTGACTGGATGGCAGCATACTTGAAAACTCTCTTGAGGGTTTACCATAGGCCCTACACATTTGCAATGACATTTTTTCATAAATGAAAAATGGCTTACTGCTCTGACATTCAGGGGTTCTTTTCCTTTTCAAATCAGGTAGAGTTATTAGAAATTTCTCAAATTTCTGGTCTGAAGTGTCTGCTTTAAACAGAGTATTTTTTAAGTACTGTGAACAGGACTGGGCTTTTTGTTGCTTTTGTATGTTTGTTTAGTAAAAAGACTGGGCTGAGCCATGAGTTTTGGTCCACCACTGTACATCCTCTTGAGTTTTAGTCTGAAGTGGTAGTCTGGGCTCATTCTCAGTTTTCTGACTTCAGTGAGGTTTTTTTTGACTGAACAACATATTCTCCCAATGGTACTTGCATATGGTGCACTCTCAGTTAATACTAAAGGTTCACGTAAATGAGTAGGGTAAAATTTTATACTGGAAAAATAAGTCTAAGCTGTGTGGGAGTACGTGTCTGCATGCAAGTGGATATATATGTTTATATGAATATACATATACAGGCATTTGTATATAAATTTAGATACTTAACTTGGGTAGTAATATCTAGGTATCGTACACCCAGATGTAAAAGCTCCTAAAACATTCAAAAAAAAAAGTTAAAGTCATTTCACCATTCAAGATGGAATAAAAAATATTCTTTTCAACCCTAAAAAAAACATTTATTTAAAGTGCAGGGCTCAGTTTTAAGTTGTAATATCCTAATTCCATACTTCAGCATTTAGCCCAATGCAGACTTGAGTGTAGCAATCTGAAGATTGAAATATCTAGCTATGTTATTTTAAGACTCAGCCCTGTATTCTGCTTTTGGAGTAAATGCTACCCTCCGTAAAGTAGAAGAAAATTTGGACTAGATATTTGAGATGAGAATTTCTGTCTTCTCTTTCTCTCTCACGTCCCTCTTCTTTTTTTTTTTTTTTTTTTAAGCAGCCACTAAAAAAAGGTCTGGCTTCTGAGTTTTTCAATTATTAGAAAATGGGAATAGTGCCATGAAGGCATTTTTACTTATTAAAGCTTCTCTTGTGTTTCTTTACCTGATGTCTTTCTTTGTGTAATGCCTGCCTAGCAATAGTGGCAAATTGTTTCTGAAGAGCTACGGAGAAGAAAAGGCTTTGATCCAATAGAAACACATCAGTGTAATAGGAGCAGATACCTTTTATTTTCCAGTCTTTCAATGCCCCCTTCAATTCACAAAACACACATTCAGTGATTAAAAATTCCTGTCATTTTTGTTTTAGAAGCCGGGAACCTACAACTTTAAAGTGTGGCAAAGTAAATCTTCTGCCGGAGTGATCAAGGAATTATGCTGTTGTCCTGTCTTTATATTTTCCACAATGCATAAAGCATCACTGTCCTTAATTGTTCTTTCATCTCACCCATTGACTTGAAATCAGCATTGCTCTCCAGGAGTAGTATTAGCTTGAGAACTGGTAAAGAAAAGCAAAGAGGCTTAGCATACCTCAGCACTGCAGATTAAGTGCCTCTTCAAAGATGTCACCCCAGATGTGGCAGGCTACATTCCTACTTTCCCCTGGCAACAGCTGTGGAGCCACATCAGTGCTACTGCCTTATGTTCCTGAACATTATGAGAAGGAATAAAAGCTGCCTTTTTAATGGCTTGGGTTTGTGTTGGAGGCATAATTTTCTGTTTACATTTCAAAAGGGCAAGCCTTCTTGTGTTTTCACTGCTGACAGATAAAGATGAGTTGATGTCCCATAAGCAATGCTTCCTTTTTGGGCTATTTGATAGTACATCATCTATTGGTTCAGTTCATCATTCTTCTCAGAGACTGCAATCACTCTTTCACTAAGCTGTGATTACAAGCAACTGCTCGTAATTTCTTTAATGCCTTTGGTTGAGTTCAGAATTGTTTTATTTCACTTCCAATTAAAAGTGGTTGGTGTTGTGAGTTACTGTGAAGCGGCTTGAACATGGCCAGGCTATAGGTGTGGCAGACATGGGAAAAGAAAGGTTTCAGGAGCAACAGTGGGCTCCATCTGGCGTGGTATTGTCCACATAAGGGCAGAGAGTAAAACATACACAGTGGTATTATGCAAGGGGGGGAGCATTTGCCTCTTCACATGTGCCTCAGAAAACCCAGGCTGGACTCAAACTGTGACCAAGAAGTGAAAGTTTCTGTAGCCCACCTGAGGCCTCTGAATCATCTCTCTTCCAATATAAAGAAGTTATGACTATGAAAAATAAATGTCGCTAGTGAAAAAAAGGTAAACATACCAATACTCTCTCTGCCTTGATGCTTTTGATTAGCTGTAATTTATCTGTATTCCAAAACTGGCAGTATGTTGGATTCTGGGGATACCCAGCTTTTCCAGCTTTTTTTTTTGGAAAGGGAAGACTTCATGCAATGCAGTTTCTTTTGCATCTGTGTGAACCTTTTATTTCAAAACCTCTAACACACACAATGCAGATTCTACGACAGGTAACATTTTCCTCTGAACTCTCCCCTTCCTGGTTCATGTATTGAGCCATTAGATCTTGACTCTCTTGCCCAGATGCGTGTTGTCCCTTTACTCTGCCAGAGTTTCCTGAACTGGTTTTTGTTTATATCAGTGCTGAAAGTTTCTCTTTTCTGCTAGGCTGCTTCCTCTAACCTACATCAATATTAGATAGTCTCATTGATCTATCTGAGGGATTATACATTGCTAATCTCTAGATGCATCGTCGTCTGACCTGTCTCAGACTATAGACTGCGTATGTTTTGTAGCCATCACCGCAACTTGCTTTGTTGTTTTCCCACCATTTAAAATATTGTTAGCGCATGTAGAGTTGGTAGAAATATAACCAGTGCATAAGTAATCCAAGATTAGTTGCTGTTTGGTAGCCTTCATGTAGCTAATTGATTGACTTGAAGTCTAGCTTACAAATTTATCACATTTAACTCTCACTTGTGAATATGTGCCAGTCATTGTCAGAGAGGAAAATGAATTACAGAAACACCTGGTGTAATCCTCTTGGAAATTCACGTTTCCAAGCCTACAAAATACAAGGGAGTACCCTTCCTATAGGTCACATGCAGTGTATTTAGGAATAACCTCAGTGAAGAAGGTGTGTAGATGTATTTCATCTTCCCACTAGTATAGTAATGCAATTTTAAATATGTGACCTATTCATAATCCTCAGAACATCCTTTTTGTAAGTAGCAGCTAAATATTTCTGAATGGATCCAGTTTATCTCTGTATGGTTAATAATTTATTATTATGTGTGTAAATTACACAACTATTTTAAGGTTCACCTTGATGACAGAGGTATGAAAAAAATGTCTTATTAGGATGTCTCTGTTACCCAGAATTGATTTGTACTGTAGCTAACGAACACAATGCAATTTTGTTTACAGACTGTGTCCTCTATATGTAGGTCATTCTTATGAATACCCTGGCTATTAAATTATATCAATTCTACGTACCTATTTAAGATGCAGGTTAAACTAAAAGGAATTTAGTACTAGAGTAATAGTTTAGGACAGCCATCCTGAGCTTATTCCCCACAGAGCATTTGCTGTAGCTCTGAAAGCGGGAGTTCCTCTGTGTGTCTCACACTGTCTGCAGACATCCAAGCCCCTTGTTACAGATCAGAATATGGATACTCAGGATAATGAATCTCCTTTCCCTACGGACATGCATGAAGGAAGGAATCAGATGTGAGAAAGAAGGCCAAAGGTAAGGGAGAGAGAGTGAAGGCAGTGTGAAGAAAACGCCACAAAGGGGCAAAACCTTATCGTGTTGTTACGTGAAACAGAGAGCAACAGACACGAGTGAAATACACGGTTTTCTTCCCAGCTACATTTTTCTATTGAATACTGCAGGAAGCATTACCATGAGTATGTTGTGACTAGGTGGCCCGTGTTGTCCACATAAATACAAATGACATATGAAGTCTCAAGTGTTTTTTATTTCTATAGAACCAATTTTTTTATGAGCTGTGAATCAGCTATTGATTGACAATTTCTTGATTACTCTCAGTTCAGATTTATATAGCTCTTATTCATCTGCTTACAAAATGATGGCAAAATTCTTGTTTGTGATCATCTTAAAGTATCTGCTACCACTGTAGTTCCTGCACAACATAAATGGGATTTCCCAGGAAAGAAACTACCTTATCCACAATAATAAAAACCTCCAAAGTCACATATCAATTTAATCTTAGCATGCAAAAGTTTTCTGTGCCCATATCGCCTCCAGTGCAACTACACAGGAAAGAAACACAGCAAACCCATCTAAGCAGTACAGGAAAGTGATCTGAAACTCTAGTCTGCTAGGCAAATTCATACACACTCTTGTTTCTGTTATACATATGGAACACTCATATCATCTAGATGTGCATACGCTAGATTACAAAATGCCCAATTATTTTGGCCATGGATTTATTTCAATTGCAGATGCAAAGGCTGACAGTGTTTGTCAATAGCTGTCTTATATTTGCATGAGCAAATAGTAATTGTCCTTGCAACTGTACACTTACATTATTCAAAAATTTAGCCCACATTGTCATCAGTTCATAGTTAATGAAAGTAAAATGTTGCTTTGATGCCCAAAGGAGCTACAGACTGGTATTTATGAACTCTTTTGTCACAGGAAATGATAAATTTAAGAAACTAGGTGAACGGAAGCTGAAGTGTTTCCATCACTTGTGTTTGCTGAAGCTAGGTAGATGATTTCAGTAAGACACTTTCTCAAGTCTGTACTTACAGATTTACAAAGATACAGCAAGTGCGACACTAACGTTCAGGATCACATTCTTCTCTTCAATGCATGGATGTAGAATGCTCTGGAGACACAGGTGGGGAACACCTGTGGGTTTGTCCACAGGGCTTAACAAAGCACAAAGAAGGGCAGCATAAGAGTACACAATCAGTGGCCTTGCTGCAGCAGCTCTTCTTGTGAGTCCAACAGTTTGTGGGGTCTCAGATCCTACATACCATATGAGCTGCAATACCTAGACACAAAGGATTAGTAATGGACAGGGTGACAGACTGGACTACGAATTCTCTTTCTTTTTTAGAATTCAGGCCAGACTTTTCATATTGTTTTACTTTAGCTATTTTTAAATAGACTGAACTACAGATATTTCATGCATATTTAATACATGTATATAATTCCACGTCGTGTACATTAGGACTGAAAGTTGTGCTTTGTACCCACAAAAAGTTTATTCTTTTTTTTTTTTAATCCTTCATGCCGATACAGACACAAAGCCAACACTGCCTTCCTCTGATGGGCAGCCACAACTCAGATTAGTCAATGTTAACAGATCTCATGTAACTCATTTGCAGGCACAAAAGGGTAAGTGTAAAATTTGGCTGTATTTTTTAACTTGAAAGAGGAGTGTAGGTCTCAACCTAGCAGAAATGGTACATATACATGGGACATGAAATCTGCTGAAGATACTAAGAAAATGTGCAATGAAGAAAACTGTATAAAAGCTCTCCAGAAAAGGAGAAAAATTTAAAAGTACTTTTCCTCACCACTCAGATATGTGCCTAAACTCGCATTAACAAAAGCTCTGTCATAGATAGAGCAGGTGCCACAGAAGAGACAGCACCCATTAGAAAGGATGTAATGAACAGACATAAAAACACTGCTAGGGAAAACAAACAAGCCAAGAAAGAAAGCTTTAATTCTGAAAATAAAGGACATTAAATCAGGCCAAGAAACTAGGATCAACCTACATATTAAATTAAAAAGAAAATCTTTAGTACTATAAACACAGCCAGAAGTTCTCTCAATGAGGAGGGAAAAAAAGCATCTCCCTTCTGCCTTTTACTAGTGGATGTTTGGTGCCTTAACAGACAAAGTGGAACATTTCCTTCCCACCCCCTCATATCAACTTCTTAAAGGTCACATATTTAAAATAAGTAAATACAAAAGCTCAGTCATGGGCAAAGCTGTGTGCCAACATTACTGCTTTATAGAATTCTTAGCAAAACTGGGATAGAGCTCACGCCAGAAACAAGACAATAGAAAATTAAGCATACTGGACTTTTTTATCTATATAAAGCTATTACGTGCTTCCTTACCTGGCTCTGACACGGGCCACAGTAATTACTAATAATTTTCCATAGCAATTCATATGTCTGAGAAAAAAGACACAGAAGCCATGTGTTTTTTTCAGAATGGCTAATCAAGGTCAATCAGAAAGCGTACGTTTAGTTGCCCTTGTTGCTGTCCCTCAGATAATTCAAACTATGTCCATGATCTGTAACAGAATGGGGAAAATGGAATGGGAGAGTGAGGTAGGAGGTGGAAATGCAGAGAGTCGAGAATCCAGACGGAGAGAAAAGGGAAACTGAGAGAAAGACAAGCAGTGGAAGCTTGTTACTCTCAAAGTCAAAACAATTTGATTTTGCATGCCTAGGCTAAGTGGATTTCTTGAGCTATTTTAATTTTTTTTTCTGTTTATTATTCTGTTCTGTATAAAATATGGGAGGCCTACTACACTCAGGGGTCTCCTCGCATCAGTCTGGGATGAGGGTGATTCCCAAATATGTAGAGCTGGGAGGAGAGCAAAGATGAGGAAATGAAACCATATGGAAGCACAGAGAGCAGGAAAGAAAAAATGCAGGTGATATCACAACAGAGAGATCAGAGAAAGAATAAAAATAACAGGGGTCTGTCTGTATGTTCAAGACTCCCTGGGCAGAGGTATGGAAAGTGAGCCACAGAGATCTTGTGGAGTGAGTCTGAGAGTTCCAGGCCATCTCAGATCTGCAGCACTGTTTCAGTCCAGCTTTGATGTGCACATGTAGTCACAGAGACATCCAGAACACTCTAAACTCATGGCAGAAGATCTGAACAAATCATCTGTGCATGCACAATGGTCAAACATCAGATTTGCAGGTGTCCAGAGGCTCCCAGGGAACTACAGTTCTCACCAAAATACAGGGCAAGAGACAAAATTCTTCTTTAATTTTCTTGTGAAAAAGACTCACTGGAAACTGTTGGCCTAAGGAAGTCTGCAGAAACCATAAGAAGGAGCACAAAAGAAGTAGGTAATAGAAGGCTGAAGAATGAATGAAGAAACCACATGCTGGAAAACAGGAGCTCTTCACAGTTAGCGACAGCAATTATTGTGATCAGAAGAGGTGATGGTGGAGTAAAAAGAGCAGCAGTAATGTCTGTATTATCTAAATACCTACAAGTAAGGCACTGACACACATCTAAAAGATCAGAGAAAAGAGAGAGTAGAAAGAGGAATTAAAAAGGAGAATGCTGGAGTATCACAGTATTTCCCAGTTGCATCCAATTCTACCTGGCTTATAAGACCTATTCCTTGTCAAATTCAACTTTATTGATTTTTTGCAAATAAATCACTGCCTAAGTCCAATTTTGCAAACAACCATGCTGAGTGTAATGGAATGGCTGAATTCTCAGAAGGTGTAAAGCCAGTGTAGACAGCTCTAACAGCCCTTCTCACTTTGTTCTTTATTTTAAAGGCCAGTGGGGTGAGGACGGATAAGGTCAGACCATGTTGCCATTTCTAGTAATCTGGAAATACAGTTTGGCTCAAAATTAGAGAGCTCTAATTTGCAATGGTGTACCATCAGGGAAGACAAGGCAAAGGAGGGAGGAAATGTTCCTGGAGCCAGCCATACCTTTGACTCACCAGTTATCCTGTTTCACGTCTGGCACAGTTGAGGGTTTAGTCTGGTGAGAAATTAAGTGTTTGCATTCCCCCTTTAAAGATGTGGTCTGAAAGCACTTTATGAGCCATGTGTATTAGCGTTCATATTTGTGTGGGTCTGTTGAGTTTTAATCAATCAGCCTTGTTTCAGAAGACTTTAATTTTGCTCTCATTAAGTATGTGTGAGTTTTGTGTGTGTGCAGACGCATATATTTATCCCTGTCAGCATTCAGAAAATTGCATGCCCCTAGTTAACATATTGTACAGTACTACAAATTCTCATGAATATCACTTATCGCAAAGGATAAGTTCATCCAATGGAACGGAACGGAAACTTTTCTCATTTTCAAACAAATTGCCTCTGCTAAATACACAGATATTTACCGCCTGTGCTTTTTTGTATTATGCTTGTAAAGTATAACTGTTCCACTTACCATTTCTGTATTTCCAGAGAGAGTCCCTGACAAAATCACTGTCCAGAATTTCAGACATTAAAATAACTCCAAAACACATTTAGAGCTGAGACACATTAACATATATCTATCTTCCATGTTGTCCTCATGCAATGACTTTGCTTCAGTGGATGATAGCAGTCGATGTGGAGTTTTTAGGTAATCATGTAATCACAGAAAAAACACAAAGATAAAAAAAAGCGAATTACATGCTAAGTAAGATTTCATGTGTTTATCCTAATCAAACTGAAATTGCCCTTCTGTCATGTCTTATACCACTGTAACTTAAGTAACTTGTTTCACTGCACTTGAAAAAAAATTCTCCAGCAACTCTTCTGTCCTTCCTTCTTTCTTCAGTACCACTTGTAACCTTTAGCCCTTTCATTCTTACTTTGGGCTACAAGGGTATAAAACCTGTAATTAACAACTTCTTTATTGCCTCCGCAATAGTAATTGCCATGTATAGCCTTGAGGTACTAAGAATAAAAAATCATTTTCCTCCCCCTGCCCCTTGTATTTAACTAGCCCTCCACAGTTATTATTAGGATCTTGCCAAAACTTCACCTTTCGCAAGAACCTTGTGATAAAAGTGTAATCCCCACACAGTGACCTCTGCATGCAGCAATCAATACTTATGCCGTAATATTTCCCCTTCTTGCTGTTTCAGAGCAGCCTTTTTAAAAAAAAACAGGCTGGGAAGAGATTAGATTATCAATTATCATGAAACTGTCTGCAACTTCAAAGGGCTGCAGAGCAAGGGAAACCATAGTTTATCAGGACTGTAAGCGTCCTGCAATTATCTCTCATGTCACCCAGATGTAGAGCAGTAGTTGGGGGAATAGCTTGAGTCTGTGGTGAGAGACTGGGCTGGTGGAAAAATATAAAAGCAGCATTTTCTTTGGAACATGAATCATTGGTTTTGGGTCAGATATTGACAATAAGTAGGATCTTGAATGTGTTAACTACGAGCAGCTCGATCCAATATACTCATGTATCTATGCAGCGTGAGCATTTTATCGATAAGCAGACATGGGACGCTTTCTTTTTCCCTGAAACTCCAATTTTTACGTAGGTCAACAGATTGTTAATAGTGTGTCAAAGAATGATGCATTGATAGTCAGTAAAACTGCAAGATGTTTGTCCTCAGTCATTCCCACAAGTATTAAGCCTATGGGTTTGCACAGGAAAACGGCTTTGCAAGTCAAGTAAAACACAGAAGTTTGGAAGCAAAACTCCAGCTACTGACTTCACTTCCTGACACAACGTGGCATTTTTGTTTGGTCTTGTTTTCCAGTGGGATCCATGAGGCTCCGGTTTGACCTGTGATATCTTAAGGCCAGGAACAATGGAAAATTAATGTAATGTTTATTAATACATAGAAAAAGCCTCCAGCTATACAGAGCACCAAATAAAAACAATTAAAGCAGCATGTAGTCACAAGTCTGGTTAATGTGCAACTTTCTGTGTCAGGATATGATATACTGAATGAAAATAAGATCATAAAGGAATTTTACTTAGTTATGTTCCACCCCACTACCCTTTTATTCCACCCAATATATAAGCCAAATATTTACCCTTGACCATGACCACACAAGGACAAGAAAAATACGATTAGCAAAGCTGGACAATTTTATTTGGTGTAAACTGGACTGGTCCTTAATATGTGTAACAAAGATAAGGAAGTGTAATACTAATGTGTTTAACTTACATAACATGCAAGGATCTCAATGCACTCCACAGCAATGGAGATAATATCATGAAGTTTATGTATAATGAACCTTACTCTACCATGGACAGATGGTAACAGTTCCCACCTCCAAAAATGTGCACAGGTGAGGAATAACAGAAGAGAGACCCAACTGGGCTGACATGGTAGAACAGAATGAATAATGTTAGAAGCATTATTTTCTTGCCTCCCTTTTGTTTCTTCACAGTTGTTTCTCTATGATACAGCATTGGGTTATTTGTTGTTATTGACATTTCCGCAGGATTGCTTATCACCCAAGAGGCTGGATAATGGCTAAGTTGAGACCAAACATCAGTCTATGGTTTCCTTATGCTTTTAGCCAAGCAAACCATAATGGTGGAAAGACCTAAACTTTGAGGGAGCCAGGAAGATTAAGAAATTATAAATTTTGTGCTGAGCGGGATATCTGGACCCCTTGTAACTTTTTATTTCTTGTTAAGGTAAGAAACAGGTCATGTACCAAAGCTAACAACATTTTACACAAAAAAGTTCTCAGGAGCATATCTGACAAAGAACTAGAATTTAGTTCCTCTCACAAGAAAATAGAAAGAAGAACTAAAACTATTCACAGTGTATGTATTATTTATCTCCAGGTGCCTGTTAACTGGGCAATGTAGGAGTCCTTCAGATTCCTGATGACCCTCTGAGGACCTGCTGGACATAGAGCACAATATTTCACATAAATAGTAAATACAGACACCATGCCCCACTGCTTCCTACGGTATCTGCTCTCTATCCCATTAGGGGTCTCTGATGGCCTATTGGAATACTAAGAGGTCAAAGGGTTGAAAAATGAGAGAAAAATAGGGAATCAAGATAATTTTTTTGTGGACAGTTTTGTGGCTCGTCTTTCCACAGCTGTGATTTTGCCACCTGCTGGTTTTTAAACTACTTCTCTCCAAATAAAGTGTCTGCAGCTGAAATCTAATCCACTGATTCCTCATACAATTATAGGGATAAATCTAAACCTAAATCTACACTTAGAGTCTGCTCTCCCGAGTTGGTAAACATTTGGCCTTGTGTCAAAAAAGCACTGGCAAGGCAGAATGCCCCAACGTTGACCACTGCACGGTAAGGACCTTGGAAGATTACAGAACGATGTTTGGTGTGAAATATTGTAAATGGGATTGGACTTTTGGGGTTGCTTGTTTTTCTTTAGACCTCATGTCTCCAGATGCAGAGAGGTAGGGCATTTCTATGAAAAATCTTTACCTCTTTTTTGAAAATGTATTTTATCCCCGTATGACACTGGTACAACCTGGGACTGATTTCCTTTGCTGATAGCTGAAAGAGAAAACATTTTCAAACATATGCTGCATTTAGAACCAATATGCAGAGAGCCATTTTCCCTTAGTCAAAGCTTTTACTTAGTTATGCATACACTATTTTTTAGACTAAAAAACTTCAGAAATGCTGAGATTTAAAAGATGGGCTTCCTACAGACTTATGACATTGCATCTAATCTTCAATGATGTCATGGTACCAGATGAAACAGTTTCCTGCGGGAAAAAAGTGCAGCTAATCAGTTAAACCCATTTAGGAATCAACTTGAGCATCTTATTGTCAGAATAAACTCTGAAGATTGCCAATGTTCTTTTGCCACACAATTATTTCATGTGTATTTCAGATGAGAAAAATGAAAGAGATCTCTGCAAAATGTTGTGGTACATCATGTCTGTTGTAGAAATGCAGCTTGACCTTACTTGGGTCAGGCCTCCTTTTTCTCCATATTTTGCCGAAGAAAGGTCCTTTCTAGAAGAAACACACATGCATACTTGTAATAAAATAAAACATTCTTTCCTGCCTCCCCATTTCAGACAGTCAAGGAAATGAGTGCTCTTCTCCGTCGTATACAACTGACCATTTTGCACGTGATTTCCTCCCTATTTTTTTGCCCAGAAGGCCGTTAAAGAGGGTGGAAAGGACACTGTATAATCTCCAGCTGAGTTCTGCTTGCACTCTGAGCTGGGCAGAGCCTCCATAACCATCTAATTAGCCTTTAAATGACGGTCAGGAGTGTACTTCTGAAGCAAATCTTGCCATCAATGACATGTACCACTCTCTACGTGTGAAGCACTCTCAGAGACATAAACTGGACCCGTTTCAGATGAAACTGTACCAGAAGCTGCACTTCCACTGCTAGGCAACATCAGAGCTATTCTAAAAAAACCTCCCCACAATGCACATGGCATGGATGACGGGTCCTCAGCACCAGCTGTATCACTCCATTCAGCCACTCTACAGTGCTGCACCACTGGCTGACATAGACATAGTCATACTCTTCCTCCCAGCTTCCTGACACCCTGGGGGCAGGAGCAGGAGGGACTGCGCTATGGGACCAGGCTGATCCATGTTGCACAGTTTGCAGTGCACATGCTCATCTGAGCATAGGGACAATTAAATACAACATTTGACATAAACAACATCCCTGTGGAACAAGGACACCTTGATAGCCAAAATGTTATTTATGTAACTGGAGGGTTATATAAATCAGCAGGCTTTGGGGGTAAAAACCATTTGTTTGTCAAGTCTCTGTATAGTGTCTGGTGCAGGGAGGCCCTGATCCATGACCTAGCCTCTAGGCACAACCAAAACACAATAAAAAGAATTTGCCTGGCCACTGGGCAAACAGAAAAGAAAGATAGCTCCTGCCCTGCAGAGCTTACCTCTCCTGGTAATAAGGGGATGGTTCTTTCATATACAAACAGACAGCTTAGATTTGTTTAGATATCAGGAAACAAATTGAGTATCTAAGTCCACACGTCCCCCCTCATTAAGCAATTGCATGATCTGAGGTCTTGGCCATGAAATTATCATCCAGCTAGAAGTTTACTGAAGTCAAAAAGCCAAGACAGAAACAAGCTAATGTTTTCGATATTCTCGACAGGCAGTACAGCATAAGATTTAAAATATAAGTAAATCGCAGCCAGCTGGTAGAAGCAAGCATCAGCTTGTTAAAGAGGAGGTGGCTATACCAATTTACACCATATGAAGAACATGTCTGAAGAACATACTTCTAAGTACCTGCCTTGGTACCTGCCCTGTCGATCGCATGCAGCCATCTTAACTGGCTCATGCAAATACAGGTTTTGCATAGCCAACAAAAACATGAATGTGCTCTTTGCAATTTTTATCCCCATATATGAGCATATGATATTCTTGCAGCCCCAAATGTTTGATCATTTGCCCTTAATTTTCTGCCCTTGCAATCATCTCCTGGCAGAGCTGGCTCAAGGCTGTTTCGCAGCACACGCAAATGGGGATCTGTCATCACAAGATTAAGGATCCAGGACTCCAGTCATAGGAAGGGGCAGATGTGGGATGAGGCAGATCCAAGATGCAGAGTTGCTGGCAGAAAAAAAACATGGGAAAGCCAGGTTTGCTGCTGCTGCAGCTGTGGGGGTGAGGCAGTGCTGGGGGATGCTCCGCCAGCAGTAGCTGCTGAGCCACGTGCCCCTTGTTCTCTACGGGGCAACAGAAGCCAAGGCTTTTCAGGGCTTTCCCAGCAGGACCATGACTATGCCCTTGCTTAAAGTCACTGCCTATTCTGTGCAGCAATGAGACAGTTTCCAGTTTAGGGGCACAGCTGAGGACACTCTGGCTTCAGGAATTTCTTAAAACAGTTCCACAACCAAAGGCAGCATCTTGTGAAACTGCTCCCTCAGGTAGGACAACTGTTTGTGTTAACCATAAGCATATAACCATGTAGGTGGAGTTAAAGTCAGATAGATGGGAATTTGGCGATGTGAGTAGTTCAGAGCTTAGTTGTTTTGGAAGATAAAGGTTACTCATTTCTCAAAGCATGGTCAGAAACACAATTCATATGAGCTTATTCTTTTTCTGTACCACTGAAAGTAATAGCTACTTGCATATCGTTCCTATGTCTGAGAAGCCACACAGCTACAAGTCCTCATCTATGTCATGCATTTGTGTAGGCCTTATTGGAAAATGTGGGGAAAGCCGTCAACCATCTGTCCCTTACTTGAACATTTCCTTACTTTATCATTATGAGTTGCTGTTTTTATAAATGCTGGGCCAATATGGTGCTGGAGTGCATTAGTGAAGTTCCCCTGCCTGATGGACTTCAAAGCTAGAAGAGATCATCTCGTCTGACAACCTCAGTGACTCATACCACAGAGTTTAACTCACTCACCCGCATATTAAGGTGTAGCCCCTACATGGACCTGCATGAGCAGCGATTCTATGAAACAGGAAAACAGCAAGCTGCCAACTTAAAGTGACCTTTATTAAATATATACAAAAAGCATGAAGGAGGAAGGAAACTAATGTCTTGGAGAAGGATTCACCTGATCTAAACTTTTAAGCTAAACAACAAAAAACTCAGCATCAAGTTGATGCTAGATCTTTCATCTGCCTGCGCAGTCAGTCAATGGATGAGCACCTCCTCAGTTTGAGTCATCCCACTTGCCTAGACTTTTTTTCTGGGAAGGGTACCCCTCCCTCCCTGGGGGAGGTACCTGTCATCTCCATTTATGAGACAGGGAGCTTGGGTGACTAAGCTAGGCCAAGCACTTGCCTATTAATATGACAGAATTCATGTGAGACAAATGTCACCCAAAGGAAGAAAACGCAGCTTGCATTTTTTGAAAAGATATTGGAGGCTTCGGTGCAGCACCTGCAGAATTGCACCCTGCTCACATCTGATATTTGTTCTAGGACTGTTGTCCATGGCAGTGGCTCAGACCTTCTCACTGAGGTAGGGATATGCCTTTGTACTGACTTCTACCTATAGGCCTAAGCACAAACAGACCAACAGTGGCATATGAGAAAGGATCTAGCTTGACTTCTGCTGGTCTGAGTGACAGTTCAGTAACTGCCTGCTTATGAAAGTATGGCTCAGTGAGAATTTTTGATAACCTAAGTAAGAAGGTCAACTTTTAGGTTTCCAGTATGCAATACAAATAAGTACTCTTACTGTAAGCGTTGGAAAACTTTTTTTTTTCAGTATTCATTTAGTCAGAAGTATTTATGTAAACATCACAGCTCTCTGCATACATTTGTATAAAGTTCTGTACATTACAAAACATAGCAACAAACATCATAATTCCTGCAGGATGAAGCACAGTGAGCACAGAGCAATAAGGGAATAATGTTTATGAGCAGGAATTGCTAGCTTGTAGCAGACTGATATATTTACACCTGTTCACTAAAATGTCACATTTACATATATCTATTTTTTAATTATATGTGGGCACTGTAGTACTCAGACTTGTTTACATTGAGTGGAACCAGAGTACTGACTGCTGGTTCTAAACATAAATGGAAGAATAAATCAAATATAGTACCAATGTATACGTGGGAAGGTGAGATGGTAAAATTCTTAACGATACATAATTTCCACAAATTCAGAATTTTCTTAATGTGCATCAAAATATATTTAATTGTCTTTTTCAGATCAAGCCCTAGTTAGTGTCTTGGTTCCATAGACATAACTGAGAAAATGTCCACTGACATCAGTAGGTCCAGGAGATCACCTACAAAAATCCAAACTTTGTGCAGTGTTCTCCCCTGCCTTCTCCTTCATGTATCCAACAGAAATGTTGTATTTCTGCTCAGTGCTGGCATAAAGATGCATAAGAGAAAATGAATCATGGAAACAGAAAGCAGACCCTTTAGCTAAAAGAAGAGATTATATATGCAGTTGACTTTAATTGCTATCAAGGGTACTTATATTTAGATTTTGCTCATGACATTTTAAGTTGCACAGTATAGGATTCTTGTTGGGACAGAGGGAAGATGTAATGGGGATGGAAATTTTAGTCTAGGTCCTCAACATATGTTGAATGACAACGTCACTGTTCCAGATAGATTCTACCCTGATGCGTAAGAAGTTAAAAGCTACCTGAACTGTCTTCTCCATTCAGCTTCCCACATGCTGCTGCTGTAAGAAAAGCCAGAGTGCATTTGCGACAGTGCATTTTATTTGTTGCTAGCGTTGTAAGAAATGTGTTCAGAGTAGCAATCTTTTTTTTTAAAGCTCTGTTGCTAATCTTTATTTAAAATAATAATGATTCCTATGCATCTTTAAAAGTTGAAGCCCAACTCATTAGTTTAAAGGAAATACTGAAGTCAGTATAAGGGTTATTTTCATTCCAGGCCATGCTGGTGTGAACATTATCAATTGATCTAGGATTTAAGTGACCTGTCTGGAATGCTTGACAAACAAATTTTTCTCATGAATTATACATATTACTGAAAACCATACTTAATGGGAGACTGGGAAGAGGGCAGGTATTTCCATCACCTAGGGGTGAAAGCCCTGCAAATTAACAACAAGACGGTTCATTGAAGCAGGTAATGGATTGGTCTGTGAAAACAAGAAATCTTTGTGGGAATGACTGTGATTATTCATATAGTCTGTTTGCTAATTATTGCTAGTATGAACATTATTTTAACTGCTTTTAAGAACCTTGGAAATGATGTGACTTGTCAACGGTGTTGTGAAACACTGCAATATAGAAGACACATAAGCAGTACGCACTCATTCATTGGAAAACTTTGTGTTTAATCACGGAATCAAAATATGCAGACGATATTTATTTTTACATAATGAATATGTGTCTGGCTAGCAAGAGGAAAGAATAATAGAGAAAAAAAGAATATTTAAAAAATGGAAAGTATGATGCGTCAGCACAGAGTAGTGATATTAGAGCTGAACAGCTACCCAGCTAACATGATGCAGAGCGTATGATGCTCTGACTAGAGAAGATGGGAAAGGGCTAATCCTGCAATGCTCATTCCCGCATTCAAATTCCATGCCTAAACATCCATGTGGTAAGACAAGTCAGTGTCATTTGGAGAGAGCCTAAAACCTATGTCTTCCCAAGAGCTATATAGCACAACATACATATATATACTATATACAAGCTATTTTCCATTAAAGTGATTTCCTTTTTTTCCTTTATACCTGTTAAAAGGCATAAATACCCAGACTTCAGTGATAACATTGGCATGTGTATTTCATGAGGTTCTGCTCCTTCTGCTTTTGTCACTGTTCCTTTCAGAAGTCACATCTGTGCTCCTTTTCCATTTTCATTTACTATTTTCAGCTGTTCCAGGAGACTAAGTTTTGCAGTATCATACATTATATCTACTCCTGCCAGTATTACTTGTTTTTTAAAAGGACACTAGGTAACTAGCTTTAAAATTAACTATCACTATAGTATCTTCACCTAATGGCATAACTTCAGTCTTGATTGTTTTACTCCTAGCCAGGCATTATTTCCTAGAATTAAAATTTTAAGGCCAGAGGGATCTATCTAAGAGCCTTCTCTAGCCTCCTGTGTAATACTGGTCTTCAGTTTTCACCTAGGGATTTTTCCATTGGAGTTCCATATCTTTCAGTTGCTCTCCTGCATGTGACTTCAAAGCCATTCAGAGTGAGATTCACATGACATGTTCACCTGTGGGCTAGTCCTGGAGATTCTTCATAAAAATGGCATGAAAAAAGGAAATCATAGATTTTTATCAACTATTACCAAAAAAGTTATCTTTAAATCTTCCTAAAGTAGATCGAATGAACCAAGTGCTGTTTGCACATATTTATGTCTCCCCATTAAATCTGAAGGAGCTCTGGATGACCTGCTCGGCAGCAGAGGTCCATGCAGTAGACACCCGAAGTCAGACAAGAGGGCTCGCTCTCTCAGCTTTGATTTAAGGCCTTCAAGTGAGTGGAAACTCTCAAATTGTTTCAGCAACTAAATATAGTAACAGATAAAAATTGACATTCGATTTCTAATCTGAATCTGACTAAATCTTTTTCACTACTGCCACTTCTCTCCAAGCTTAGCTTCATTCTTACTCTGTGAAGCTGTGGAATGATGCTTTCTGTAACTACTGCTGGAACAGTATTCAACTTTACAGGGACAGGACTTTTATGCATGGTCTCCTGTACGCTTTCCAATTGGAGGAACATTTTTCCCTTCCTGTGCCTCTGTGATCAGCCTGGAGGAGTGATCACAGGATGCATAGTACAGTTTTACTCCTTCTTCCCGTCCTTCCTATGTATCGCATAAGCAGGTTATATCCATTTATCACAAGTGATAGTGATAATAAATTAATTGAGGAGAATCTTGATCCTTATTTCCTTGGTGTAACTTCAGATTGAACACCTTTCAGTACCCACGGCAATATCATGTTAGAGGCACTGAGGACTTTACACATAAGAAGAAATTACTTTCAGGTCAGTACCTATGACATATTGCAAGATCATCTGGCGGCATCATTTACCTCGTCCTAATAAAGGGAAAGCTCATTTTTGTGGAATGAGATTGCCAGATACTTGCTTTCACCAAAAACAGACCCTGGAATCAAGTTGTATGTGTCAATTTGACTGACTTTCAGAGACACAGTTTAAGTAACTTTCTTTGCCAGAAGGCTAAACTCTTTGAATAAGACACTCGAATTACTAGAAATAAGGAATGGATAAAACAGGTTTCTTTATTTTTTAGTATAAATCAGGTATTGCCTCTTACTTATTAGCATTCCATTATCTCTCAGCTCTGTGTTTCTAATAACTGGTCAGATTTTTTAAATTGTCATGGCAAAATTATTGCATTCAAGAAATTTTAATGTACTGGTATCAGTGGCCCCGCACACCAGATCACAGAAGATATTACACGTATTGGGCTTGCTTCAATGAAAGCAATGGCAAAATAATTTGTAGAAACTATTTATCTATGTATATGCTTCACTTGATTTCAGCTCTCCTGAAGGTGTTGTTACAAATCATGACACTATTTGGTAATAGATGTTTCACTAGCCAAAGCAGGTTAAGTTGCCTTTTGTATAGATGCTACATTTATTTTGCTTTGGGTGTATGGCAATGATGTTAAGCTTGTGGAGGCATTGCAGATGCAAGGGAAAATAACACATTTCTGGAAATAAATCACAGAAGCTTTCTGATAAACATGATGAGGTGAGATGCAATTAAACACCCATACACTTTTCAATGAAAATATTGTTGCTACTAGTAGACTTTTAACTACGGACACTTACATTAACTATTGTAAACTACTTGTGTGACTACTAAGTGTCACTTTGATAAAGTCAGCAATCATATTACTTGCCCAATTGTAAGCTAACTTCTTCTTCTTCCAAAATATTAGAAAACAAAGAAAAGAACCTTGAGACATCCACCCGACTCACACCATCCTCCACTGAAAAACGTTCCTAGCAGAGGTAATTTTTAAAATGTCATTTATTCTGAGCGCCTCATATAAAAGTTCTTACCAGCTTAAAATATCTGACTTCTTGCCTAATGTGCATACAAGAAACCTCAATTTTATTTTGTCAAAGGTCTTTTTATCATTGGTTGTGTAGGCTGCCAGGGTTCCTGCATGCCACTAGCTTTTTAGATAATATTCAGTATTTTCATTGTCATTCTCTGGTTGTAGTCACTCATTTACAAAGCTTTCTTGGTCTGGGACAATAATCTTACAGATCATATCCTGCAGGCTGTCTGCTAGAATTTTTGCCAGAAGTTGAACATTCCAATTAATTAGCAACAAGGACGAAGCTTCCTGAAGGCTTTGAGAATCCTACGGCAAATCTTATGTCACCTTTCCTACTTTCTTGATTGTTGTGGATTATGTATTCAGCTGACCATATAATGTGTAAATTCAGTCTTCACAACTCATATTCGTTCCCTAATATCTGCTAATTCAGCTTGTAACAGCCATAGATTTATAACTTGGGGTTTTAATTGTCTGTTTCCTGAAAAATACATCACTGGCAAGAGCTTGCTTACATCCCTTCTGTATCTAAGCATAAATGTATTAATATTGCAGCAAAATTACCAATGCACTGTGTAAATACCATAATATATTGCTTGCCACCATCCACCTGGCAACTTTTTACTAAGTGCCTAATAAGTTTTGGGTCTGTCAACATACACTTAACAGTCACCACTCTAAATGGCCTGTGCAGGCAACCAGCCCAATTTCTGTAACTGATTAGACAATTCAGTTCCTCTACTTAGACATATCAGTTCAATCAGTAGGGATCCATAACTGTGCCACTGGAAAACCAGTCCCTCTCCATCTAGTGCCGTTAAGCATCATAGCAAAGTACTTTGTCCCACAGTGTGTTTCTGTAGACTGCAGGTCCTTTTCTTCATGTGAAAACTATTCCTGGAAGCCACCAGTCAGTCTGAAAAGCCCATTGCTTGTTTTGCTGTTTGTAATTCCTGAACCATTGGTCATGTCTTCTACAGAAAAGCTATACTCTATTTAAAAGAGAAAAATAAAAGTCTTGATCTCTGTCTAGAGTAAGCAAAGAATACAGTCCAGCTTATATACAATTGGAAGAGATATCTTAAGATTTCTAACTTCCTTCCAAGAAAATAATAAAAGATTGGTGGGTAGGGCAAGAAAAAAATAGTCTATGAATGTTGAAAAGTACTCTAACCTAAAAGTTAGAAAGAAGGAAAATGGAACATGCTGTGATTAAGTTTACTAGGTAGCATGCAAACTATTCTTTGTTAAACCCTCCTCTGTTCATGCACTCACCAAAAATCAGTGCAGGGATTTTCAACTTTATTTTTAGGGACATCCACTAAGGTAACCAGAAATCATAACTAATGGGACACATCAGTAAGAACCTTTGTGCTGGGAAACTTAGTAACCACATGAACAGAATGCATTTAGCAAGATCCCTTTTGTGAAAGTATATAAAATTTTCATATGTACGTATGCAGTAGATAGAAAGATCAGTCCCAGCAGCACTTACAGTTTATAATAGGAAAAAATATAATTGTGGATATTTGCGGACGAATCTAATGTAAACTCCATCAATGTAATACCATCACCTTTGTGTTTTCTAGTGTGAAGACTCATATTGTATATTCTGCTGAAGTTCTTTGTGTTCTGTTTCTTTTGCAATCTTCACCTTTCATTCCTGTATAGTCATTCCTGGCTTCACCCTATTTTTTCCATTGATTTTTTTAATCTCTCCTACGTCTTAGACAATCTTTCTTCAGCTGAATACTAACTCATTGGGGTTCAGGTTAGACTTAGAAAGTTACAGTGTCAGAGCAGGTTTGAAATTAAACAAAATTAGTTTCTTCTTTCTTGAACAGCAATAATAACTAATGGATGCTATATGAATTATGTAATGGTCTTATCACCACTATATGAATACAAATAAAATAGGTTTTAAAGGCAGATCACAGAATCACAGAATCACAGAATCACAGAATGTTAGGGATTGGAAGGGACCTCGAAAGATCATCTAGTCCAATCCCCCTGCCGGAGCAGGATTGCCTAGACCATCTCACACAGGAACGCGTCCAGGCGGGTTTTGAATGTCTCCAGAGAAGGAGACTCCACAGCCTCTCTGGGCAGCCTGTTCCAGTGTTCGGTCACCCTCACCGTAAAGAAGTTTTTCCTCATATTTATGTGGAACCTCCTGTGTTCCAGCTTGCACCCATTGAAACCCCAGATCTACACTGAAACCCCAGATTTCCCAGTTGGAGGGGTAAAGGAGTTTAAAAACCAATGCTAGTGTTGAAGATTGCAGACCAGGCTAGTTTCAGATCATCTAACTGAGTCCCTGACTTCTTGTAGTACTCAGAGTCAAAAGAGGAATGAGCAATTCAGACCACTTGGTCTCCAAAGCTCCTTTAGTTCGTCTCTGTACATAGACAATGGAAAGAACTGCTGAAATTAGGCACCTACAGCATGTGATATGCCTCAGCACTATGACTGCTCTCTCCAGTCCCTCAGCAGGACAGGCAGCCCTGGCTTGAAGTGAATTGCATTGCTTTGACTCTCTTTCTTACACTTTGGCAACATGCTAAGCACTTGACACAACTTCGAAGGGTATGAAAGTCTGAAGGTTTTGGAAGGGTCTTTTGCATCTGACTAAGAAAAGGATTTTCAAGTCAGAAAGATTTATTAAGTTTTCTCCATAGTTTCTATCACATTGAATTGTAGGCAGGAAATAGGAGCACTGTTCTCACAAACAGGAGTGATAATTGCTTTGTTAAAGGTCGCCCAGATGGGACACAGATATTCAGAACTGTTTTAAAGTGTAGTGAGAGCTACAATTATCTTGCTTCTTCTCAAGTGAATCTGAAGTTGCAAAAAAGACATTGGACCCTCTAGAATAAATTTTAGGTTTCTTTCAATTAAATATTAATTCATTTAGCTTGTAAGGGGGTGGTGTGTTTTTCCCTAAGAGTTAGAAATAATCCAGAAGTATCAACAGTTTCATTGCAGAAGAGGCCACAGCTTTTCCAGACTTCCAGGATGAGGATATCTGTGCAGCAGGATACATTCATTACAATCCTGGTTGAGCTCCTCTTGGGGACCACACAACTATGCGGTGTTAGACTTCACTGTTGGATCCCATGTGCTTTAACCCACTTGACCTAAGCAGTCTAGACATCACCGTAGTTCTCTCTGTCACACTGCTGGAGAATCAGTGAAAACAATTTTTAGTAATTAAGAGATTTTTTAAATAGTGTAGCAGTTCCTGTTTGTGTCTGCTGGGGAGTCATTAATTGCTGTGATAACTCCAGGGAAGCTGAATTTCTGCTTTATTTCCCCTTTTCTATGTTTCTTTTGATGAAATCCCATCACCTGGTAACGTTGTCACAGATGCAGCCAAATGGACTCACATTCTTTGCTACTTCTAAATTCATGCAGTTTGGGCTCATGCTTAATCAGCTGAATCACAGTGATAGCCTCTAATACTTACCCTCATTGTCATTACCCTTATTGTCACTATCTGATCAGAATTAGGGAGCTGTATATAGTCAGAATTCCTGCTTTTACTTCCTCATTATACACAACATGGAGAACCCCCTCCCCCCAGCTACCTGCATCCTCAGCTGCAGAGAATTTTGAAATATGAATTTAAAGCTATTAGAATTCTTTGGTTTATTAACAAGACACTTTTTTTCCCTGCCTTTTTTTTTTTGTCCCCTAAAGTGAACAATTATGAATTGTAATAACTGTATTCCAAGAATGTTTTATTCTGTCAAAACGGAGAGCTCTCCCCCAGGGCCACATTAGTATCTTTTTCTGTCTAGGAATGCAGCTGTTCCAGGGCAGGCTCTGAGTAATGTCTCTAATCGGCAGATATGCAGAGTGCTTAAGCTAATTATGTAATAAGGGAATCACTCCTAAAATTTTATAAACGTTAATATAGACATTTAACTTCCATTTCTTTGAAAGTTGAACAGGAAATGAGAATTCTTGTGGTACTAGTACCAAATGCTCATTTTTATACTGAGGTTTTAAAATGTCGGGTATTGCAGATCTAATGCTGTATTCAAGCTGCAAATTACTCTCTTTGGCATTGAAATATTGCTGCAATTAAACCTGCAGTAAAGTATTAAAAGGAAAAAAAAAATCTTGCATCTGATTGCTTTTACACAAAACTATGTGGATCTTCATTGATCTTGAAAGATGGCCCCTGAGATCTGAGTTTTAACTTTTCATACGCAGATTTACTCTTTTCCATAGTTCTTGGGCAACAAGTTTAAGATTTCTGCTTTAAGCAGTTCCACATGAAAGTTAACACTGTGAGACCTATAAGAGGCAGCTTCTTTAACACAGTTTGCAATCTACATGTCAGCCCTTATTTCATTTGTCTAGGTGTATGTCTTTGTTTTTATGTTTGTATAACCCAGCAAACCATTCATTTCAATGACAGTCTTTTCTAAGGTATTTGGTAAACAAGACAAATGTATTTCCAATTACAGTATTTGAGCATGGGGAGCGGGGGAAGGAGGCAAGAACAGCTGGCTTGAACCAAACACACTCCTCTCCCTATCCCACGTTTAACATTTTTCCCCCATTCAAATTCCTCCTGGAAAGTGCCAGCACTGTAGACAACCAAGAGCTTCCATGTCCAAGGTAGAAAATTCCTTTGGCAATACTTTAGGCCTGACTACTTCCCAAAATGCAGGGCACAGTCCTCCAGCCAGTGGGGCCTTCTGCATCCACTGAGGGATTATTAAGCCAGAAAAAAAAAGAAAGAAAACCCCAAAACAAGACTCTTCTCATATGGAAGATCAAAGGGGTAAGAAACTGCCCATGATAGATGTTGATTTTGTTGTTTATGGCACTACTATTGGGCACTAAGATAAAATCTACACTTCTTGTTGAGAACTAGGCTGGTATTAAAACTCATGCTTCCCTGCATCCACATTCAGTAAATGTAATCCCAAATTCAAGTCCGCACTCAAACTAATATGCAACCATGAATAAAACTTCCTTCTTGTTACCAGCTAAAACAGGCTGGTAAATGCTAAAAGATGCATTTTCTGCAATATGGATGGGCTTGAACATGCCACTTCTGTGCATCTCATATGTCCTTGCCCTAGGATGCCATTGTTAGGTCCTTTCTAGAAAAGTGTCAATACTGCACACAAAAAAGAAGAGAGAGATTGGTTGTCAGCCTGACTTCGGTTGGGATAACAGACCTGAGTGCTAGATGTCCCACAGCTTGCCAAGACAGGGATTCTGTTAGGACCACTTGCTAGATTCCAAACGCTACAAACAAAGTCTCAAATATTAAGCAGATGAGTGCTTATTAAATATTAAGCATATGGTGTTAAAAAAGGCAGAGACAGTGCTACTGCCACAAAAAGCAAAGTCCCAGTCTCAGCATTTCCAGTTCTAGTCCCTTCTAAACTTCTTTTATTGTCAGTTTTGGAGAATTCTCTGTAAACAGGTCATCTGTGTAGGTCCATGGTCTGCATTTTCACAAAGCAGAATATTTGATTTACAGATGTCTGGGCCTAACTTTAGGTTCCTAAGCTTGAATACGATTTCACGAAAAGGACAAAAATGCATGGATCCCCTCTTTAAGACTGAAGTTTTAAATCCAGAGCCACCATTCTAGCCTTCAAAGATTATAGCCTATAGAAGCATGACTACAGCATCCATTGCAACTACTTATCAGTGACCCAGATAGGCTTGTCCTGTTGAGGTTGGACATCTGCACTACTTCAGTCTTACTACTGTTAATACCTGAGACAACTAACCAAAACTTGGAGGACTATGATATATCTATTCTGCATCTAATAGGGAAGAAGTCTCCTTCCTAGTTGCAGAAAAACATCTCCCCCATCACACAAGTCTAACCAGATAAAAAGAACACAAAAATACAAGTTCTGATTTAGGAGGTTTCTGAGACAGCTTGGCAGAAGCTGGGTGAATAGTTCGAGAAGGCAGTGCCAAATGCTTACCCTGTTCCTAAACTCTTGTCTGGTAATTCATTCCTTACCCATGTTGGAGACAGGGTACTGAGCTAGATGGACCTTTGGTATTGGACAATACAGCAATGTGCACTCGCCTCCAGTTTTGAAAGGAGCATGAAGACAAAAACTGTGAACTAAGCCTTATATCTTAAAGCAGAGTAAATAGGATATTCTGTAAATAGGATAGGTAGGAGGCTGCAGAAACATGTTCTAGCATGGTACATTCTGAACAGAATTGAACAAGTAGATTTTCAGTTGAACTTTCAGGACTTGTTCCACTGTCCTGTTAGTAGAATTTCTTCTTGTGCTAGCCATCTTGGATCTACTGTTCAAATAGTTGATTGAATTTCTATTAACAGACACAAAAGTTTTCACTGAAAAATTATATTAAAGCTCTGGGAGGCAACAGAAAGCACATGATGCTGGCTTGCTACATTGTTTTGTTTCCCCTGTTATTCCTTGAGATGCTGCAGCTTGTGTTTCAGCTCTAAAAATTACAAACACAGCTGGGTGTACATTCTAAACACAGTAGGATGTCACTGTGGTATTACCACTGACCCAGGTTCAGTCAGAAGTCCTAGGAACTACCAGATGCACAGAATGGAAGCAAACATGCTCATATTCATTGTAGCTATGGAGAGAAAAGAGGGAATGAGAGGTTTTGTGATTGAAGTCCCTCATGCACCGACATTTTTACTAGAGCAGCAAGGCTTCCCATTTTCTAAATCCTAGTGTGGAAAAATTGATCATAATATTTGAAGTTTGAACATCCTTTGCACTGACATGTAACCCTGGCTGAGGGTCAGCCAGAGCCAGGGCTCTGTTCTCAGGCTGATGGCTATGCACAGGTGTATCCATGTTGCTACAAGCAGCCAGTGCTTATTCCATTTCAGCATACTAGAGGGTATTGCTGCTGTTGTTATTCTCCATCAAGGGTTTCTGGGACTCCCAAGCTCCAGCAAGTCTGGACTCCATGCTGACACTTCCCAATTTGTAGCTCCCCATTCATATTCGTGTGAGTTACTTCTGAAATGTAGACTGATAAAATAAATGCAGCTGCTCAGTTTCTTGCTCAGTCCTGCACTGTTACATTTAACAAATCTTTGATCACTACAGAATATATAGACTATGTCTTTTGAAACAGTTTCATGCATATATACACTTCTCACCTGTCAAAACTGCCTGAGTCCTGCTTTGTCTGAGAGAGTGGATCTGTCCTTCACATCAATATATGGGGACCGCATCATTGCTCCTCGTTGTGTGAATGACAAAAGTGACCATTATTATCCTTGACTGGCCCAAGGTTATGACCCTATCTGTGTGAAGACCTTGGCCCCATCGATAGAATGGGTAGAAGCTGCCCCGAATCTATCACTCTAAGATGCTTATGGTGCCCCAGCTTGTTGCGTTACTTTGGCATGTAGACCTTTCTCTCAACTCATGGAATGGGTATACACAGATTAACCATAATGCTTATACCAAAAAAACAGCCTTAGCCATAGTAAAGTCATTATCCTTGATATACGGACACTATTTTTTTCATTCAGAAATCTGCTCATACCTTTTGCAAACCATAAGCTACCTCTGTAACTCCTTCCATTTTGATCAGTAAGTCCCACAGTATTTCTGTAGTTAATATGGATTTCAATCCTCGTTTGACAGCTGGTGAGATAATGTGAACTACAGAACGGTTAAGTGACTCAACTGAAATATAATAAGTTAGCGGCAGTCTGTCAGAGTGAAGAAGGGGATTTAGATGTCTTCAGTGCTCTTCCTCAACTCAGTATTGAAGCCATTTTGGACCAGAATGTTCTGAGAAACATTATACATGGAACAACACAGTTTTAGGTACACAGTAGGAATATTTTATTGTTCAGTGATGTTTCTAAATACAGTCTTTTATTATTTGAACAATAAAGAAAATACAGCAGTCTTCCTAAATCACTGCACATATATAGCAGTGACAGAAAACTCCAGTACTGGAGTTGCACTTACCAAAATTTCAACTCATCAGAAACTAATCAAAATCATATTAAATTTCTTGTATAGGAGACAAAAACAGAAAGAGAAAGCATGTACAAAATATGTTAAGGGTTACAACCTTGGACAAGTTCTTTACACAAATCCAGGTCTCTGTTCCATTTCTACATTACTAAATTAGCATGAAATGCCATGAACTTCAAACGATAATGTCAATTGTCTTTAGCCATTTCTTTTATCAAAAATAAGCCTTTATGGATTTCATATGTTGACTAAGCCAAAGGCATGGTCAGCACAGAAATGTTTACAGATGACAGAACTCTTGTTTTTAAAAAAAAGGATCAAAGGGAGGTTGAGAATATACAAACCCTGGTGGCTAATACACACTCATAAACAAATAAATAAACTAGCATGATGCTTACTGCGTATGGACAAACTATCTGTGCAACTGACTGAGGCTCTGCTCTCAGACTGTCTTTGTTTTGAAACCCTCAGTTGGAGCCCCCCTCCCCACCAGGACTGGACTCCTTAGATAAGGTTCTGTCGAGACCCTCACTACCAGCTCCATTTTTTAGGGATTTATAACTTGGCTGTAAAACTTCATCTGAGGGTTAGGCTTGGCAGACAAGGTCTCAGCCTGACAGCAGTGTTTTTATTACATTATTTTAAAATGAAGTGGCTCTTTTTAACCTTAAGGAAGATGCAAGATGCATGTAAGTTAACCAGTTTCAAGAGGTATTTGGCTGCTGCTATAACTCAAAACACAGTCCTGTTTTCTTTTTTTATTTTTTTTTCCCCCTTGAAGAGTGTGTGTGCATCTGGAGGAGTTTCATAAAAGACACTACATCAACAATTATGGGCACAGAACTATGTGAATACCCACAGACAGCCCTCCTACAGTCTAAAATGATTTATAAAATTCAAAGCAATTAAATTTCACCTACTTTGTTCAGGCAAATCAAATTGAATTCACACTGAAAGGACTTATAGTTGATCTTCTAAGAAGCACCTATGAAAAAACTGTTTGAGGTGCTTGTCAAGAGTGAAGAGTAGTGGACAGAGAGAAGGATATATAGTGTAAGATCTACTCAGCAAAAAGATGTTCACTATCCCGCAAAGAGATAATAGTGTAGAACCTAGGAAATGGGCAAAATGTGACTCCAGCCATCTGAGGTGATGCTCAAAGAGAAGGTCCTAATAGTTGTATCTATTGGTATTTAAAAACCAGAAGCATTATTTCATATTCAAGCTGCCGCTGTGGAAGGAATCCAGCAAGCTTTATTATATCTCCTGTGAAAGTATCTGATGTGTTATTAAATAATCTACATCCTTAATTATTTTTAGTAATGGACTGAATCTTGAGATCCCTAGATCCCTATTCAACAAGTTTCCTGTGGTTTGTGGTTTGGTTTTTTTTTTTCAATTAATCTACATTTTCATGATTTTGGGTGTCTGGCCTGAGACATTACCAGTTAACCTCATTTTTTACCAGACGGTGGTGGACCCTGGCTGATAAATCAGGGTAGTTCTGTGGTGTATTAAGTTGAATTCCTGCAAATTGAGATACATTCCTCAATCTCTTCTGAAAACATAGCTGTGAAGGGTCAGTCAGTATGGAGCACTCTGTGGCCGCTTGGGTATAGACTTAAGAACCTGCAGCCAACATGTGAAAGAAGGACCTCTTTGCCAAAATAGAAGTGCAATACATTTAAATTATACAATTAATGAGGAAAGGGAGTGCTTTACGTTACATATCCTGGCTCTATGCATAAGACCAAGGGTATCACTTGTGTAAGCCTTTTTTGCTCTAACACTCAAAGTTTACATGAACACAATGGTGGAGGCTGCTGCAGGGCTATGTTGAATTAGAGCATCCTGTTGGCCTGGGCTACAGGAGGGAGGGAAGGAGACAGATTGCCAAGAATTTAGTTTCAAAAAACCAGTAGAGATTAGACACAGAAAGTGGAAGTTCACTGCCTGTTAGAGCCTTTTCTTTTGTAAGAATAAAGCTTAGCAAGGCAAAAACAGCAATGTGACGTTGTAACACGAGGATGGTGAAGAGGCATTGACTGTTGATTGCCTTTTCCAGTACCTGAACTTTAAACACAGATTTCAACACAGACATCAAGTGAAGCTAGTAAGACTCAGGTTCAGATCAAATGAAAGGAGAATGATCTTCATGCTGCAGGTAACACATCTGGGAAATGCTTTGCCAAAGGACGTTTGAGAGTCCAAAGCTCTTTATAGTTTTAATGGGGAAGTTGAACAAGCACATGGAAGAAAAAGGCTTTGAAGGCTGCTAAATAGACAAACACCAGGAACAGGAAATCTTCTGACCTGAAAATAACAGGAGGCACATCAGATAAACCAGTCCTGTCTTTACCCTCCCTCCCCTCAGTATCCTCTTATGACCACTGATAAGCAGAATACTGGGCTAGACTGTTCCTTCATCTGAGCCAATACGGCCATCCCTATGTATGTGTGAACATGCAACTCCTCCACAGGGCGTCGCAAAAATTTAGGATCTGCTATTGCAGCACAGTAGAGCCATGTTGAAAAACTTAATACAGCTAGATTAATTACAGCTCTCTCTGCAACACTGATGTGCGTTGGGGTAGAAAGGTTTTCATACTTGATGACTACATGTTCAAAGTGTTAATCCCAAAATGATAGCATGTGTCAACCTGTCTGCAGTGTTTCAGCATTGTGTTAGCTCCTCCCAACCCTCTTCTAAATATCTAAGAATGTCGCAGACTTCACCTTTTCATGGAAGCAAAGGTCAGAAAGGAGAAGAAGGAGATAAAATGATAGAGCTCCACCTGTGCTCCCATGTCCAGATGAGTGTCTCGGACACTTCCAGAGTGTGTGACAAGGCATGAGTGAAGCACGCATCATATGTACTTTTCCAACCCCAGACTTACACAGTTCCCTGTATAGACAGCCACATCTTTTCCTAAAGGATAAGTATAGGCCGTGACACCCAGGTATCTTGCAAACTGAGCAAGAAGCTTCAGCCAGCCCTGAAATTACCTAAAGACCTAAAAATTGGGGTAGCAGGTGATAAGTATCTTCAAATGTGACAAAATCATCATATCTCAGTAACTGTCCACCTTCCTATGTCAGCTTAAAAATACAAGTATCTTAAATATGTGTCTCACTAGTGGTTGATGCAGGAGTATCAATAAGGGGAGAGAAAAAGGAGAGATGCCAGAGACCTGAGTAAAAAGGAAAGAAATAGGAACAATGATTGGGTGGAGAATGAGGAAACGTAATCTGAATGGAGAGAATGTGTCTGTTGGAGGATGACAGAAGGTTGAGAGAGACCTGAAAGTAAACAGAGCAACTTGGGCAGTACTCTGTGGTGTGTACAGTACTCACCCAGTGTGAGGAATAATGAGGGACTGTCTTATAAAAGAAGAGTCACAGTGAGGGATGGAGCAAAGCCTACATCATGAGAGGATAATAGAAAAAGAGGAGAAAACAGGTGGCTAACATTTTCAGGAAATCTGGAAAGCAGAGGGGGAAATCTTGTGGGATGGAGGAGGCACTTCATGGCATCCAGGTGTAAGCAGGATATAGTGTCTTCTCCCTGTAATGGAGAATGATGGGAATGTTTGCTCTGAGCCTGCCCAGAAATGACAGTGTGTGTGATGCTTTAGTTTACTACAATCATGCTAAAAGGAATGTAAAAAAAAAAGTCATTGCAACTTCTGCACTGTTTGGAGCCTTGTTATCTGCTGGAGATGCAGATTACATCTTCAAGAAGGACAAGGATGCAGTGTGATATTGTGTGACACATGACAGCCCTCCGTGTCAGCTGACTGCTTGTAAGAGCAGCTTTAAATTATGGCAGCCCTGTTAGAAAGACTATTGTATTGTCCTTGAAACAGGTCGTGTAAATCTCAGCTATAGCGGCTGCATCGTACGTATCCGCCCATTGCCTCCTCTGCCATGTGCTCTGGGTTTGCCCTTGCTCTCAATGAAGCTTATTGCAAAGCTGACAATGATTTCAGAAGGCACAAGATCAGGTTCTCTGATCTCTAAGTAGCAGCAGAATAGACACCTAAGGAACACAAGTACGACAACAAGCCGACTGCCTGAGCCAGGCCATCCGCAAGGGTTTTACCTAACCAGACTGCCCAGCTTCTCATGGATAGAGGTGTGATTTTGAGTCTGCCACATGTACCAAAGGACCATCTGAATCACTTTCAGTGATTTTTATCTCCTCTTTTCCTCCTTTGGTATAGTGACCAGGAGAAGCATACACAAAAAAAAAGAAATATTTTAAACCATGAAAAACCCCAAATACAGAAATTCCAGTCCTCATACTAAACACAATAAAGATGTCTCAAAACAGTCCATGGTGTGTGTATAATTTAGCAGCTATACTGTAAGGAGTCAAACTAATGCTCAGGTGCCTGTATCCAAAAAGAACACACATTCTGAAGGTAAAAAAACCTGGAAATACATGTATAACGTTTGCTGTACCAGTAGGGCAGGTACTCCTGACATGACTACTCTTCTTATTATTAAAAAGCTGAAGGCAGTGTAGCTTGGAGGGATGATAGATTCAAACTTGGTGCAGTGGAGGAATCTGCTGGACAAATCTGTTGCTGTGACACTGCTTCTTTCTCCCTTCCTGCTCACTCTAAGGGAATAACTCAACATTGTGTGAGAAGATCAGTGGTTTCGAGAGTGCTATTGTCATAAATAAGCAGATGTCGTTCGGTCTGCAGAACAGATCTTCTCAGTCTCACCTAAAAACACACACAACTTCCGAGTGTGCTACACTCTCTGAAATGGGACATTGGTAGCACCCTGGGGGCCCTGATGCTCAAGTTCACTGCTCAAGTTTACCTTCAGCTGTGTTTTCAATGGACAACACCTCTTCCTTTTTCTCTGTGCCCATCATGAATCTCAAAACCTCCTTCCATTACTTTTTCTCTCCCTCCAGCAGTCAAGCACGAAGGGGCTGTAGAACTACACTGAATCCTAAACAATGGCCTGCAGGTCTAAATAGTGCTGGCTTAGCTCTGTCCTTTGGCATAAGACAAAGCAGTCTCTGATGACAGGAGCTCCATGAGCATTTGTGTAAAATACTTTAATAAGATTTTAATTACTATTATGATAAGAAGTGTCATTAAATAAATTATGAAACAGATCTGTGATTTTTAAAAAAAGGAAATATAATAGGGGATAAGAGAAAAGGAAACTGAACTTGGAAAAAAAAAAATCACAAAAAAATAGCTCCACTAATGGAGCTACAAAGTGGAACAAATACCTTAGGCAGAATAACTCAGGAGACTGCTATGAAAATGGTCCCCAAGACTGTGCTTAACCCAGGGATGTTATAGTTCTTCTATAGCACTTCAATACTAATGTGCATATGTTGGCCATGACCTCCTTAGAGCAAAACTCAGGCAGGCACCACACCCTCTCCTCAACAATCCTGGTTTTCTGAGAAATCAAACTAAGCATTCAGACAGCACAGGAACCACAGAATACTCAAAAATCTTGCCCCATGTGGATGTTCAGGAGGCTAAGACCTCAGGGTTTACCACTGTACATACAGCAGGTGAGCTTAGGCACAGTGCCAGTAATTGTGCTTGCCTCATTCATTTCCAGACTGAACTAAAGCACACTGGTAGTACTAGTTTCTTTTGATGAACCAGAGCCCCTGTGATCCTTCAGTTCTTGTGCAAAGTCACATGCAAATGTTATTTTCAAGCATAGATTTTGATATATAAAAGGAAAAAATAGCAGTGAGGCAGAGCATTGCTTGCTAAGCTTTAACTAGACAGTGTCATCTGCAGATTGATTTCGTTGACAGCACAAAATCTTTTGAAGATAAAAGAAAATGGGTTGGGTTTGTCTGTTAGGAGACCATTTGTGGAACTATTGTTTATATTGTGCTAAGGTGAAAGGACCCTAACACAGGAATAACCGTTACATGATTTACTTACGGAGGGTTAAGGCAAATAAGCTCGATTCTCCATTCCAGGACAACTTAAGAGTAACACCAAAGTCAATGAACGTCCATCAGGAAAACAGAAGTTTGACTAAGAAGGAAATTAAGTTTAGAGAAACCCCACAGTCTTATTTAAATGTTATAATCTCTGCTGTTTCTATTTACCAGTAGTATCAGCAATAGATAAAAGAATGGAGCTTGCATAGTTGCAAGAGCTATTCACTGCTCAACACATACTAAAGGTTTTCAGTAGCAAAAAAAAAAAAAAAAAAGGTACTGAAAAGTAATTCTCACTGCATCAGTAATAAAAAAGGCAAGATGTCTTCGAAAAACTGCACAGGAGCCACACTGTATAGGTTAATATGTTAAGACACTTTGATTCACTGCCCACCTGTGTTCGCTGGAGCTTGTTAACTGCTTTATTTTTATCATATGTTAGCTGTCAGTCTAGCATCCATCTATCCTTCATTTCACATGGCATTTCTTCAAGATGAGAAATAGTCAAAATACGTTTCTACAATTCAAAATTTTGCTTTCCTGGAAATGCACAAAAACACAATGATGCAAGCTCTGCAGAGGAAAGAAAGGGGAGCAATGCATTTTCCAGCTCCACTGGAGTCTATTTCTACTTTCCTACTCTGTTTACTACTTATGTCTATTATCTTCTCTTTTTGTGTGTATAACTCCTACTGACATTAATGGGAGGCCTGCTCATGTAAGGAGAGAGGACAATCAAACCTTAAACATGTTCTTACTTTGACAGTTAAATCCCTGGGTCCAGGAAATTCTACATTTTATGTCAACGTTTCAACATACTTGATTGTCTCATGACACTCTATTCCATTTTAAAACCAGTATTTATCTATCTTCTTCCCATAAAGTGCAAACAGTTCTTTTACATACCTCTGAAAATACATTATATACTGCAGAAATATATAAAAACTGATATAGAGTCCAGTAGCAGCTTTAGTGCAAAAAGTTTGTTTCTTAATCCAAACCTTCCCCCTGGCATTAATGACCCTATTTTAGTGAAAAAAATACATTGACTTTAGTGAGGATATTTGTGGGAATAAAGGTTACAGAGTTAGGTTCTATATTTAAAAATAACTTTTCAGACCAAATTAGTCCAAAACCAAGCAATGCTGCAGTTATCTCCCCAGCAGAGGACAGCTGACACAAAAGTTGTATGGTGCTGGGAGACTTCCAGCAGGGCCTCCCCTTGCCTAGGGTGCTCAGGACGTGTGTTTTTCATTGAGATTGTTACTTGAACCAAAGTTGGGAACTTTTAAATCTCCTTTTCTACTAAGCTGGCAACAATATTTTTGCTTCTTCTAAAGAAGAGAGAAAAAGGTGTGCTGCATGTTTCTTTATGGGGGTGTTAGGGAAAGCAGGATGTTCTCACTTGGTTTTGCTAAAGGAAAATTATGGTACTCTGTGCCCAGGTCGTCTTTTTCGTGGTTTTGCTGTTAATACCTATATATCTTAGCACCAGAATAACTTAAATGACAAAAAGCAAAGATCTGATTTTTTGTTTTGAATACATACTTGTGCAAGGCAATCCTGGCAAATGTAGAATAGCCCATCTTCCCAAGGCACCATGAACTCACCACCAGGAATCAAATTCCCCTGTGCTAGACCCAGGTCTGAGCTAATCAAACAACATTTATATTTGATTTGTCCCATGTAGTTACCGATCTTCCTTTTCAGTCCTAGTTATTTTATTTCTATATGTCAAATATGAGTCTCTGTGATGTGCTACCTTTTGAAATGTCTGAGACACCTGATGGAGAGAAACTTAGTTTATCTTCCATTCTTTTTGACTCATATTAAGCTCTCTGTTGCTAATCTTCAGCACTGTAACTCTGAAATGAATCCAGACTAAAATCAAATTTCTGAGGCTAGACACTAAAAACACAGGAACGATCTCGACTAAACACTAAGTGCTGACACCTGTGAGCTACACCTCTGTAGAGCTTGCTCGAACTGCAGGTCCACATCATCACCCCTAGATTAATACAGATTATTATAACACCCTCTCTTTGGACAACCTGCAATAATTACAGGAAGAGAACAATTTCGGTTTAAAGGGTAGGCAATAGAGGAAAGATGGCTGTGGGTAATTTTCCCTTACAGTGCCAGTATGACCTATGCTGCCACACCATTGCAAGACTTCTTGCAGATAGCTTGCATGATATCCACATGAAAGTCTGCTAGTAATGGAGCGTATGTATTCAAAGATACAATAATGGATTAATAAAGAGTGTAAAACTGGATGGAATTTTAGACACTGCTTTCTGCTCACCAAACTGAAAGACTTAGAGCTCCAGATTGAGACCAGTTTGGACAGGTCCGTATGAGTATTTTAATTTGGCTCAGGAGTGTACTTCGGTAGCAGTTGTCCATGCTTTGTGAGCTTTGGTTTGCATTGTGGAGCGTTGTGGTTTCTTTCCTGAGGACAATAAACTGAAATATGTGGTCTGGGAGTGCACTTAATGCACATCAGCAGCATTTGGACATTCAGCCTGTGCAAGCCACTCTGAGGTAAAAACAAAATTTATATACGATGGACATCAGGTCCTCAGCACCAACTGTTTTGCTGCACGCATTTTTTCCTATCTGTGTGCACTACTTTCTATCCAAAGTCTACACTAATAAACATAATTTTTATGAGGTAAAATGATGTGCATCCTGAATATTGCTCAATATGATTCTCACTGTAAGTACTGTGGGGATCTTTCATGACTTTGCCTTTCCTTGACCCATTCAGTGTTTTATGTAATAAGGAGATTCTGTCGCAAAATTAAATATATAAATAAATAATATTTTGCCAGGATAAATTTTCTCAGCTTCTTTGTGGTATTTCTGTTATGCATTCACTCTCCAAAAGCTCAAATCCTGAAGTACCCTTTTCCTGAATCTGACAGCATTTATCTGAGTCTCTCTGTATCATTAACAGATTTCAACTCTGTCAAGAAGAAAAATACTAGTGTCATTTGACAGACTGGAAATTAGAACACCATTGAGTTTATAAGATTCACTTGAGATGATATAGGAATTGTCTGAAGCAGACATTGCATCTCAGTTTCCCCAACGTCCATCTGATGTCCTGTCTTCTAAACCAGCCTTCAGATTCATGGTTCCTTTCCCATTTGTGGGAGCTTTATTTATTTTCTCAATAATTCAGATTTGTTGCTTCCAAAGCCTGCCATGCTGCGCTGGAATCAACTGAGTGGACCTTCGGTCCACTGGTAATAATGGGAATCAACACCAGCGCAAATACACATGCTGAAGAGTCACCATGCTGGACTGGGACCAGGAAAAGCAGGAGTTTGTTTGTTCTGCTGTGGAAGAGTTTTGCTTGGCAGGGGGTGCAGTGAATTTGGAAGTCATGAGAGCTGAAATACAACCAACAGGCACGCTTGAATGCTAGACTTGTCCTAGAAGGAGCACTGTGCTTTACAGTGGCAGTAATGCAAGCCTGTGTTCAGCTTTAAGTCTAAGAAGGTGCGTTATGCTGCTGTTCCTTCAGTTCTGTAAGGCCAGTAACAACCAGGTGAGATTATGCTTTTTCTGGTAAAGAACATACATCTACATCAAAGTGAATTGAGACCACCACATTCATCCCCTGTTGTTTTTCTTCTCGATTTTTAGCCTGCATGTCAGGTTTTTACTTGTATAAAGCCCTGCTAGTGTGACAGTGAACATATGCTGTTAGTGTGCAATAATTGTCCTTTAGCTCCTTGTTGGCTGGATTTATTACCTAAAGTAATCAGGCTGCAACAGAGGAAAAAGTAAATAAAATGTTTATGATCATGGCAAATCTTGTTTCTCCTTTAAATATTGAAAGGGTTGAATGATCTCAATGGCCAAAAATGACCTTAAAATGTATGTGTGTGTGTTTTCTTTGGCTTGGTCAACTTGATATGATTTTCACCATGAGCTTTCCCTGCAGCCAAAAATCACATCACATGAGCCAAAGCAGATAACAGACACATACACTTCTGAGGTCATCACTGCCTGAATTATTGAACAGGTTTCCGCACCTCTTCTGGGCATGCACTGGGATGGGAGCTTGCCAATAGCATCTTTTTTCCAGCACATACTATACACAAACGCACATACATATATTACAGCACTGTAAACATAGTGAAATAAGGAGTGCTATTTCCCAAGATTTCCTTCTCCTTATCAATAAAATATAAACAACGAATGCACCATTTTTCCTCTTTGACAAAAAATGGCATATCCACAAGGCAATCCAAACTTGACTCATCAGACATCATAGGGAAAACAAGGAGGTATTGGGGGTTATCTTTGTTCAACATCTGTCAATATGAACATGAAGGTCTCAAGGCTGTTCTGAAAAGAATCATCTTAGACGCTTAAAGGTGCACCTGATTTTTAAAAACACTAAAATTGTATTTCTAGCACATGGGATGTAGGAAACAATGGAAAATAAACTGACTATAGAATTAATATATTCAGTTTCTGAGCAGCAGAGCCTGGTCCAGCAGGATGCTTAATTATGCTCCTAACTATAGGCGTAAGGAGATCAATGAGAATTTTTTCTTTTTTAGTTTGCTGACTGAACCAAAAGTCGTGTGTGGAAGATTTTGTATCAGCCCAAAACAATTTTCAGTCTTTTAACAGTTGTTATTGGTTGACCTCACATTTTTCGCTGTTCTATCTGACCTGAAAACAGAAAGCTTGTTTCAGCATGATAAATTTCACTTTTATTTTTTTTAAATTATCTTTAATGACATTTTTGCAATCCTTTTCAATGAAACACTCATTTGGAAATGGAAAATCAAACCATTGGACTTTGAAAACATTGTACTGAAACAGATTGGCTTTTTCTGACCCTTTCTTCTGTTTAAAACCTTGTTCTGAGTTTAGAAGCAGCTTAGTCAGTCCCTGAGCATTTGCTGCATCTCAAAGCAAATAAAACATTGTTTAAAAAATGTTCTCCCAGCCCCAGTTTTGAGAGTAAATAGCCCTAATGACACCAGTAGCATTAATCACATGTTAAAACAGGGTGCACTCCAGCCTGTTCTACCAAACATATGTGGACCATATTTGTTTTACTCATCTGACAGTAGGAGACGATCAAAACTTCCAGGGGTTAGGTGCTGTGCGTTAATTAAATGTATACTGACCCACAGCCTGGGTTAGGTTTCAAGACTACTCCTAATCTCCTTTTGGAGGAACAGACCTGCCTCTAGCCCAGGATCATCTGCCAACAACTTACTGTATTTTTCTATCGTTCGGTTGCTTAGTGAAGGCTCTCTGCCCACCCCTCTGGGGAACAGGCTAGCACAAACACACTTTAGCCTTTGTGGTTCCCCTCTGAAACCTGCAACTGACCCTCCTCCCACGAAAAACTATAAAAGACTTAGACAACAGGATTAAAATAAAAGACTAATGAATATACAGAATGTCACACCTGCCGCACTTGTGAATTATTGGTCTCTTAAACTTCTATAACCCAGCACCGTCAGTGACACCCTTTATTTACCCTTAAGGCGCTTGGCAGCTGCTTAAATGGCTGTCTATGGCAGTTTGGTGGAAACAATAATAATACATTATAAATCAATGAAAATGAAGTTTTTGCAGTGATAATCTGATATAGATTTGCTAACATTTATATGAAATTCAATTCTGTTTGATTGCATCAGCATATGTTTCATTTCTTCCAGCACTATTGATTTTGAAGGTTCTTTACCTATGTCTAAATTATTTCTGTTACAACTTTGCATTACTGTTTGGAAAGCACCTAAATCAACTGAAACAATTTGTTTCATTTTTAGCTTTTTTTTAAAATCTGGTTACTCGAGTAATGTGATCTTGCTTGTATTTCTCAATAGACAAAAGCTATTAAAACTCCCAAATCTTCTATATCATTTACCTGCTAAGACTTCTCTGTAATTAAGTGTGTTGTTACTTCTGGCAAAACCACTGAAGTACAGGGGAAAAAAAAATAAAATATGGGCATAACAATGTATTGCCTACAGTATTCATACCAGTGAATAAAACCAAGGTTTTTGTGTTGAAATGGATGTTGTTAATGCAGATAGAGCAGTGATTACTTAATATGCGCAGGCAAGTAGCTGTGTCTGTGTACATATTCAGATTCTGTGTGTACAACAGTGATAATAATCGTGTCATAGCATTCTCTCAAAGAAAAGAGGTATTGTTACTATTCCATTGATTTAGTGTAAAAATTGAGGCACAAAATCTCTCAAATTAGGTACTTTAAATGGCTATAAAAGTGTATATAAAGAAATTACCTGATTTTGAGACCTACTGGATACTGTATTCCATCTTCAGTTCTTGGCTTGTATTTTAAGTTTGAGCATGCAGAGCACACCACATGCACGTTGTTTGTGCATGGACTTGTTAGCTTATACTTTTACTATTTCTGTGTGTATGTGGCATCACTTCTACCAAAATTTCACCATGGCTTTTTCATGGCTGTAACACTTGTGGCACAAGTGTTCCTCGGGCATAAGTTGGGATAAGAAATCTTACTGAAATAATATTTTCCCCTGACTTAAATATATTGCCAATTTAGCAGAAACTTTGCTTTGGAAAAAGTAAATCCTGGCATGAACAAAATATTCAGCTTCAGCTCTGTCAGAATGAATTTGTGGGGATTTTTTATTTTTTAATTACTTGGTTTCCTTTTCTTTTTTTTCCCCTTAAATATGTCAAAATAAAACTTTCAATACAAAAACTTAAAATCTAATTCACCTGAAAAGAATAATAATAGTAACAGTCGATCACTTCAAAGTACTGATGCTTCATTCCTAATTAAGATCCTAATTCCTGATAAAATGGCAGAATCATGAAATCATGAAAAATAATTTCTGCCTACATGTCAGAAAGAGCTCCAGCCTGTGATTCATCAATAAAGCAGTAATAGTTGCTGTATGTACCCTTTTGGCATTCTGAATGTCTTTTATTATTTTGAACACTCAGGGTATTTTCACTTGCCTGGGTACCTCTGTCACCCCTCTAGCAATATACGGACACAGTGTATCTTTCCTGTGGAAGGCACAGCCAAGAGAACTAGCCTTTCTGAACAAAAAATCCTATGCAAGCATGCAAGACAGACACACACCTGATTTAAACCACAGAAATTAAGTTCCCTTGCTGTAATACGGCAGTCATGGTTGCAGCCGCACAGTCCCTGAGCGAGAGGAATGACTGGCTCACTGGATCAGAAGCAGAACAACCCAATGCAGTTTCCATCAGCTTAACTTGCCCATGCCTCTGGCTATTTCTGCTCCGTACACATAAAAGTGTTAGCTAGTCAACAGAGAAAGGGACTCTTACCTAGTGAGACGTTGAACAGTAGAAGTTAAGGGTACTTACTTCACACTTTCACATTATAAGGGATTTAAAAGCTGCATATATGAGAACTGACAAATCAGATACAAACATAATTCCCAATCTGTGCCGAGTTCTCCTCTTTGATATCCATATAAAACTGGAGGTTTTTGTGGGATGCTAGGCATCTATGGCAGAATATCTATATGGTTTCTGTCACTGGCAGAAAATTCTTTTCACTCATCTTCTCACGTTGGACAGTAATATTTTTTAAATGAGTACATGAATAAACCATGTTAATGAACTTCAAATTCAGCAAAAAGAAGAGAAAGTCAAAATGACCGTCATACACCAGTGATATGAAAAACTAGTCTTCTTCCTCCCCTCACCCCAAATTCCCACAGTATCAAAAAAAAAATATTATGCCAAAGTAAACTCAAATATTATGCCAAAGTAAACTCAACTGTTTAGTGCTGAATTTCATGGTTTTTCAGGCTACATCCTTCACATCACAATCGTGAGAGGAGATTAAATTATTAATTGTGTCTACATTATCCCACTGATTCAGTCAGGGTTTTTTTGCTTACCACTTATTTGAAAATAAAACCTATTTTGTGAACATTCATTACAAAGTTGAATAAGGAAACTTCCTTCAGTGAGGAAGAGTTTCTACTGCTTGCCGTTCTGGGATCAGTCACAAATGTCATACAGTATTTTTTTATGACTCTCTGATTGACTGAAGTTTGCATATAAAACAAGAGCAAGCAAAGGGAGCTACAAGCGGTGGGCTGGGAATTCTCTCTCGCAAGCAATCTCATACTCAAAAGCAAATTACATTATTAATGTCAGAGAATATATCCTGCAAGGAGCTGGGCTTGCCTGCTGCCAGCTGAGAGTCCTCTGCACCCCAGAAGATGCTCAGATCACTGTGAGTATTCAGCTTCCCAGCACACAGAGCCCCATCAGAGCAGCCATTCCCCTACCTTTGCACAACCGTTACCCCTCGAGTCATCAAAAATAGCAAAAGCTTAATGTGATAAATATGCTGAACTAGGCAGCCATTCAGAATTTGAATAGAAATTCATTAATCTTTTACATTTTAATGCTAGATGAAAAAGAGGCTAAAAGGACAGGTTTTACATTTAAAATGTTAGGTCACAGGTAATTGGAGGTATTACGAGAATAAGGATATTTACTAAATTTTATAACTACAGTTTACTTTGCCATATTTTCTAACCTCTGAGATGTTCTTAGTTTGGAAAATGAAAATGTGAAAAGAAAATTTCCTGTTATCAGTCAGTTTGATTTCCTGCATCTCACTGATATGGTATTTACAATGCTAAATTGTAAGCAATCTTTCACTACATTAGAAATTGTTCCAGTAGAAAAGAATAGATTCCTGCTTCTGTTTTGTGGTGTTGAGAGGGTTTTTTTTTTTAAAAAAAAAAAAAGAAAAGAAAAACACTGTGCAGGAATAAGATCTTCTTCTTGTGAAGAAATGGGCAAAGCAAGGCCATGGACCCCCTCCATCCCCAGGATGGCCTGATATCTCCTTCCCATCCCCTAAAGGGAATACAGAAAAGGCATCAGATCGGGCTGCCCACCATTTCCCTGCTTTGTACTTCCCCTGGAAAAGGGAACTTTTCCACTGATATATCTCTGGTTGTTTTTAAGGCCAATTGGCCCTATGTAAACGGTGTAAGGCAGATTAACAGACAACATGATTTTAATCAGTAATAGCCATTACATAGGAAAACAAAAGCTTTTTAAGTGACTTCAGGGAATCTATTTCTGTGAGATGGGATTACTCACACCAACAAGGCTGCAGAGTTACTCACTATTTCTGTAAGGCTATTCTCCCTACGAGCCACCAGTGGTAAGTAACTGCCCTGGTTTAACAAACAGACTTTGGGTGTGCCGGACATTACAGAAACTGCCCTTTGTAGGAACCGTGCCACGAAGCTCCAGGGACCTGCCACGTGGGTCAGCAAAGGTGCTGCTCTCTGGGGTGTACGGCAGCTTTTATCAGCACACCCAAATCATCTCCCCTTTTACCTGCTGTGCTACAGGTTACAGTGCCACTGTGAGGGTACTCAACAGAATAAGCAAAAGACTTAAATCCTCTCTTGGAAAAGCAATAGTTTGGGGTAGGAGGAAGGTCAAGGGATGATTCAAACTCTGCCTGGCATTACTTGTTCTTAGGACCACACCTTTGCAAAAGACAGACTTGTCTTTTCACAGTAACTTAGGAATCATTCAGGAAAGGAAAATGTAATTAATATCTGCCTTAAACATTTCTCTATTTTTCTGGCATTTTCTTGTAGGGAAATAGTAATGCCCAGAAGCCACTGCTTCTACTCACAGTTCTACAGGTTTTATGTGTAGCTGTTAGTTGAAAAACTGTCATGGCTGGTTATAGTTTCTTTAAAGGAATGCACTTATCAAGCTCTCTACACCTAGGACACTTTTTCTCAACCTCTGCTTTTTTTTTTTGCCCTTTTTCCTATTTCTCACATTCACTTTCTTACTTTCTTTGCTGCCTCTTTCCCCTTTTTCAATCTTTCTCATCTAGCCTTTCCATTGTTATTCACCCTGTTTATTGCTTCAAGCAACCCTGACATACTGGACATCATCTGAAACTACAAACGACAGGATGCAATAAGCTAGAGAATAGCAGTAATCTGAGGAAAGTTCTTCATTCACTCTTGCTCCTAACTCTCTGTCTTCTTATCCTACATAGAAAATAAAAAAATCAATACCACCTCACAGGGCTTGATAAAAGTGCTGGACGAGTACAGCAGGCATGCTGGATATAGTAAATTAAAGTGATCAAAATTTTCCAGTCAACTCTGCCTATAGCCTACATAAACTAACAATCCTGTCTGCAGAATGTCTGTCACTCTAGAAGCTTTATTTTATCTGTGTCTCTGATTACCCAGAGAATGAGTACATATACAATATATGTGTGCAAGTTTATCTGTATGCATATGTGTGAGAAATAGGAGTAGAAATCAGCCTCTGTTTATAACAAATATTTCCTTTTAGATGGGTAAATTTTGAATTTGCTAACATATTTGTATGCACAAAATGCTGTGGAAATAAACGTTATATTATGGCAAGATTTATAGGACCAAGATCAAAATTACTGCACTGTATTTAATTTTCAATATGTCATGCCCTGTCAGGCTAGATTTTAGCCAGTGTAAATCAGTACTTAAAATACCATTTGAAGATCAGGCTTGTTACCTTTTCGTGTTGTTTTTTCAGGTCTAGACATGGCTTAACAATTTCCAATCAATGTCTAAAAATGTATTAGAGACCTGAGAGACAAAGCAGGCAGCAGAGAGACCTGGCAGCAGCAGGATTCATAGACCAAATACATGAGAAGTTAAATTCTGCCCTCAAAGGCAAATGTGCATGGATGCATTGACTTCAGGGGGAGATATGTAAAGGGCGAAGTGAGGTCTCACATTATTTCACAATCAAAATGCCATAACTTACAATCTTCAGAGAGTGTCAGTACAAGAAGGCTGATCTCATACTAATTCAGGAGGAATCCTAGCTTCAAGAAAGCTAATGGCAGAACAGAAAACACCTTCACCCAGATCAGGATTTTTCTCTGTATCCACCTTTCTGCGTATTTAGCTGTGGTGGATTATGCCACTTTCTGTCTTGTGCTTACAATGACCTGCATCTGCTGATCTACATAAGGTTAGCAATTCATGCAAGAGGCCTGACCCTCAGGTTTGGATGCCTGTGCATGCCATCAAGGGAGAGAGACTAAGTGCTAGATTGTGTTGTGGAAAACCAGCTACTTGTTTGGATTTTTATTCCTAAACCCATAGTACTGATCCAGTCCTCTGAAGGCACTAAACAAAACTTTCTGAAGGAAACCTGCCAGTGTGCCTAAAAAACAAATCAATCTTTGACAATATGAGTGTGTTAAAAAAAAAAAAGAAAGAAAGAAAATAAAAAGCACTGTCTGAGGCAGTTCCTATCACACTAAGTATGTCTTCACTGGGCCACACAGAAAAACATCCTGGGGAGGAGAAGTAAGTGTCCAGAATTCTTTTTTCCACCCCCCAGATAAGGTTGCCCTTCCCTACAGGGAAGCCCTTTCTTTTTCCTCCTCTTTCTCCCCTCTCTGTCCACTGCTGCCGTTACGCATTCACTTGTCTCTTGACAGTCTGGTACATAATTCTGGACACTTTCACCAACCCTCCTCTGCCTCATGCCTGCACCAGACTAATGAGCACTGCGCACACAGCACATCCAAGGAGGATCGTGGAGCAGCTCTGAGGTCTTGCTTCTGCCGCTTTTGATTCCTTTCATCGTTCTTGCATTGCACCCCTCCTGCAACGCATGATGGTGCTGAGCTCATGAGCCTTCTTGGGCTACTTTTGCCTGAGGTCTACACACTGAACAAGCTATTCCACACTAAAATAGCATAGTCCAGCACACTCAAGTAATGTATGGCAAAAACACATGGCTTGAGACTCTTAGACTTCACACTGAAGCTTTCACCGGGTCTCTGCTGCATTTGCAGCTCTGATTTTTTTCAGTGTCCAATTTTAATAACGCAATGTCTTGTATCTAATGTTTCTAAATATGTAAAGGGCAAGTGTCATGAGGATGGAGCCAGGCTCTTCTCAGTGACATCCCTTGACAGGACAAGGGGCAATGGGTGCAAGCTGGAACACAGGAGGTTCCACATAAATATGAGGAAAAACTTCTTTACGGTGAGGGTGACTGAACACTGGAACAGGCTGCCCAGAGAGGTTGTGGAGTCTCCTTCTCTGGAGACATTCAAAACCCGCCTGGACGCGTTCCTGTGTGATATGATCTAGGCAATCCTGCTCCAGCAGGGGGATTGGACTAGATGATCTTTCGAGGTCCCTTCCAATCCCTAACATTCTGTGATTCTGTGATTCTGTGATCTGTGTACACGGTTCTGTTCACACATACAATTTTCATGAATATTTATGTACAGGCACTGGTCCTCAAGACATGTGGCATGAAAAATATAAAATAATTCCAGCTGTGCACTTGGGCAGTGTTTGTTAGGAACTTAACGGCAAGTGTACTGGGCCACATCTGATTGCCTGGGACACTATAGCCTATATGTGACCACACCAAGCACAGGGGCCAACAGCAAGAACTTGGGGAAAGAGTGTAGGAGTGTAAAAAATAATTGGGGAAACCTATTAAGCCTCAGCCCAGCATGGAGTTTGGGGACTTTCTCCATCAGAGATTGCATCCACCTCACTGAGTTGCACAACAGGGCACTTGACTCCCTGCTGCACAGCTGCAATGTCCACAATGTAGTATATTTTTGCCCAAATAACATATATCTTTGTTTAATTTTGAGCCTATTGATGTAACTTAAAGGATTGTACCTTATTCCCCTTTCTGTCTGGAACAGTGGATAATTATCCCTTATTAACTTTTTCCCTGTCTTTCATTATTCCATATAGGACTATCACATCCCATTTTTCCACCCCCAGCCACCTCTTTTTCTAGTAGAAGAGTTCTAATCTTTTTATTCTTTCCTCATACAGAAGATCAGAGGATTGTCTTTCAGTTTTATTCTGATTTATTTTCACCACAAAGGGTATATTCTCTGTGTGCCTTGTTCCTCAGGCATTTCTCACTAGTATCAATGGGACTTCCAGATAAGCAGGGAAAGGAGCACAATGCAAGCAGAGGATCGTTGAGACTTGAACTGGTGCTTCATAGGTCTTCCTCCTGCTTGGTCTAAATCCCACAAAACACTTCAGAGCTCTGCCAGAGCGAGGGCTGCAGAGCTTGACCTGAAGAAACTCAGCACTTTTCTTCCAGTGGTCGCAGTGTCTCACTAACCCATTTCTCTTTCTTTCTCTCTTTTCACACTAATTTTTCTCCACAGTTTATCTTTGCATTTCACATCCCATTTGGTTCACTTCTGCAGAGCTCCTTTTCCCCTCATTCCACATCACCTGCACACAGTACAGCTCCTCTTCAGCCACTCACAGCCAGCTCGAAACCAATACTTTGCCCTACCTAGAAGCCAAAAGCATCTTCACTGCAATGCTCCTCACTGCAGGTCAAGCACGGAAACAGTGCAGCTCACTTTGGTGCACGGAGTACTAATCTGGGAGGGCCTGTGACCCATAGCAAACACAGAAATATCTCCAAATGTAATTTGTTCCCTGTAGGCTCTCTACCAGCTAGCTTTCTAGCTGGTAGAAACTCAGTGGTAGCTATTGCAGAGTGTCAGATAACTAGTCAAGGACAGCTCTGCCATACTTATCCACGCAGAGCAGTGCCTTTAAGAGATCCCATCCACTTTTAGCACCATTCCCCATGATGTGAGGCACCATCTAGTGAAGGTAACTGACACAGGACTGCAATTAATTCTGCATATAATCTGATTTTTATTAACAATCATGGAGAACATGCATTGTTAGAATATCCTGTTTCTCCCCTACAGTATCTTAGCTATTTTTGCTTTCATCTGTTGTGTTGTTTCTTCTGAATACCACAAGTAATTACACCATGCCATAAACTTATTTCATTTTTTTTTTAATTCAAAGCCATTTTAAGTTATTCAAGCAGTACAGCTATATTTTTATGCCACTATAACTTAACAGTCAAATGGATGGGTAAAAAAATTGCTCCTGGGCTGAGACCCATTTGCCAAGTTTCATTCCAGAGCAACGTTTAGAGTGAAGTTGTAAATCCCTGTGAACAGTGGATTTGTAATGAAAATGCTGGCAGACTTCTAACTATGTCAGCCCAAATGATATTGCTAGAACAAAAAGCCGTCATGTATCAAATTAGCATGTAAGCATGCATCGTACATGAATATATGTTCCTCTTCTTTGTATATTTATCCCCAGAGCTGCCTATTGGCACAGGAGCTTCTTTCCTGTTGCTATCATAACTTTATTGTCCTGTGTCAAACACCACATAATGAGAATGGTACAGCAGGAAAACAGACTTAAAATTGTGGAATATTTATTTACCTTATTTGCTATTGAAAAAAAAAAAAAGCTGTTATAGATGGTAACTTCAAATAATTTATGCCAAAATATGACAAGCATACCAGTGAGCATGGACAAATATAATTTTTGAGAAGTGTATAATTTGGCCAAATCTATGTGGACTTTCCCAGATACGGCAAGATGTACCTCTTAAATTATAAGTTATCTCCCTGTACAATACTAAATCCTGCTTCCACAAAAGGAAGCACAAAATTTTTCAATAAGATGATAGTTGCAGAAACACATGCAGGGCCAACACAAGCTTGTTAAAATAGACGAAAAAATTAATTCAGTGTTATTCCTAAGTGCAGAACGTGGCAGTTCACAAAGCTTTCAGTCACAAGCTTTTGGTAGTAAATATCACAATATCTATTGAGCATCTGTAGTCAGAGCAGCTCTCCAAGCACAGCAGAAGCTACACGGGTGCTGTCAAGCTAGACTCAGCATTTGGGCTTTGTATTGTAACATGTTGATCTTACAAAGCCCAATACTAAAGAAATTACTCATCTTTGTTTATAATCAAATGTTTCGTTTGCATCCCTGACAAGCTGCCATGGTATGCTGCTGCACGATAACTGGCTAGTGAGACTGGCTGAAAAAGGCAGTTCCCTCACTGCTTGTGAAGTTTCTTGTGTTTCTCTCACTCTTTTCATTGTCATAGCTGGAATTTTCCTTCTTGCCTGCTTTCCTCACTTGCTCTTTCTGATGCCCACCGCCATCAGCACCATTTCTCTCTTGTCTTTCTGCACAGCACATTTCCCTGGCTGCCTGTGCAGGTGTCAGAAATGGAGGGAGAGGTAGTTAAATGGGAAAGTAGTTGATCCCACCTTTTTGAGACAAATCCTGAGAAAGGATGAGCTGAAATCCATCTAAAGGGAAGGCAAAGAAGAATATTTGTAATGAAGCTTGGGGAAAAGATGAAGTGATGCATATTATCTGAAAAAAAAAGCAAGAAAATTGACAAGCCTTGGGCTCTCCAATGCCCACAAGCAGTCAGGCAGACCTCTGTTTTATGTCTAACCAAGAAGTGGCAAATCTAACAGAGCCAGTATGTCTTTACATAGGAGGGAAAGTGACGCCTGCGTCATAGATAACAGCCGTTCCAGCAGTAGCCTGTTCCTTTATCGCAACAATCTCCTCTTAAAAGTCCTGGCCAGCCTCACTCAGCCCATACTCCACCAGACTGAATGAGCTCACAACTTGACATGCCATCCCTGCACCCAAGAAGCCCACCTCCTCTTTAGGTTAAACCCATTCTATACAATAGGCCAAATCCAGTGCTAACATGAGAATATGATTCTCCATTGGAATAAATGGACCCTTGTCCACTTGTTTGGCAGGATCAGTGTGTTTATTCCAAAATAACTTCTAATGACTTTGTAATTTGTCAATATCTGGGAAAGGGAAATGATTAATTTCCCTGGCTAAAAGCAGATTGCAGGCAATTTTAGTACTTCATATAAACCCCTGGATTAGATCAACCCAAATGAATTTTAGTTTTTGAAAAATCTGAAAATATAATCTTTTTCTTGCGAAGTTGCCAAAAGTGGTGTAAAAAACAGTTTTGGAATTGTTCCAATTGTTCTGACTTGTGTTGGAGGTTCTCTACAGCCAACAAAAAAGATTATGACTATCATTATTGGAAAGAGCTGTTTCTAGTGTTTCATCAGGGTTAAAATCTGTTACTTTAACAATCTGAAACTTTTCCTTTCAAAATTGTTACCCTGTTGTGCAAAGTTGTGCTTTTAGTGACTGTGACTCAACTTTTCTTTATTTTTTTGCTTTCAACACGATTGCAGCAGTGGTATTTGCATACCAGCACCTTCAAAAACCTGCTGTCATGGGGGGACCCCTTCAGAAAGAGTGAGAAATCATACAGTGATAAACTCACAGTAAACACCGCTTTTCTCTAAAAGGAGAACTGCAGGAACCTACAGTAGAGCTTTAAAAGATATCTCCTGAAGAAGAAAAGAGAAAAACTCCCTTGCAGATAAACTTAGAGCAGAATTCTTACCCTGTTTTGCAAGGCAGAAACAATAAAATTTGGAAGCAGTCAGCTTCTCTGATTGGCTGGAAAGGGCAGAAAGAAAGAAATCCTCCAAGCCCCAGCTTCGTTTCATGTGAGAGTTGTCCTGCGTAGAGATCTGCTTCAGCTGTGGGGGCAGGAGACTAGTCCCAGCAGAGCATCTCTGTCAACACAAACATCAGCCATTCAGTGGGGACCCAGGGACACTACGTGACCCTGTCCCCCTTCTGCACTCAAGCTGGCAGAGGGAGGCCTGGCCAGCCTCCCTGCGTAACGTTGTTCTGTACAGTAGCCATGGAGAGACTACCAATGTAACTGGCAGCTGAAGTTATGGGACATCCCAGCCCTGGCACACCCTAGCAGGGCTATGCCTTTTGGAGCTCGTACCCCATGTCATAGCTCAACATCTGCAAAGGTGCTTGGGTCTTGTCCAGGCACCGTGTCCTTTAGAGAACAGACTTCCTACCCACCCTTACTCCTCCATGTCCTGCTGGCAGTGTGGGCAGAGGGCAGGAATGGGTCAGTGCTGCTGGTGGACTTGCAAATGGTGCTTCATGAGCTGGACTTGGTCCACATGCAGCCAGTGACAGAGGTCTGGACTAGGGAGTTGTAGCCATATGACTGATAGGCTCTCTAGTGTCACTGTGATGGCCAAATTAGAAAGGCTTTTGTAGGTTAGAACTGGCAGATAGGTCTGAAAGATAACAGTCGAGGAGCCTTAGTTCATAAGGAAAGGGCACTGATAATTGACCTTGAGGCCCCATGCAGGATTTTCTTTATGAGAACGGAGCGCAGCTGTTGGTATTTCAATAGCAGCTTATATAGTAGAAAACTAGGAAACTCTAAACATTCAAGCTTTCTAAAAGTACGAAAATATGTCATCTATATACCTTTGCATTTGTAGTTCCTATTAATCTGGCATTCATCTGCAGCTGTAATTTGGCTTGGTGCCTGCTCCCATCAATAGTACTTATTAGAACATGACAACAATTACCCTGCCAGAAGTCCAAATATCCTTTTACGTAAGTTTGCCATGTCTTCACTCATGTCCTCTCTGTGTTTGGCCTAGCAAATGGGTTTATTGAAACATTCACAAAAACAACACTTCTTGGGAATGGCCAGTTCCTTTAAAGGACATTCAGCAAAAATATATCTGTGGTTATTTTTGCTTAGGATTTAATTAGCTGAACTAAGTAGGGAACGAAAACCGTGCCAACGTGACCCATTGTGTCCAATCAAAGCACTTCAGATATCAAATACTGGATGTACAAAGTGAACAGCTTGTGAATGAGCTGCAAACTAAAGCAGGGAAGGAGTTAATCCTCTCGCTGGCTTAGAGGAAAGATCACAGTTGCCAGCTTGTATATAGGAATTTGCAGGTTGGTGGGGCTGGGCCAGCTCTGGGGAATTAACTAATTCCTTCATCTTCTTCCAGTGTATTATAAGATGTCTGAGCTAGAGGGAGTGAAGCCTGAGACTGGTGGGGAAGAGTCAGTCAGTAAATAATGAGGATAACACTAGAAGGAAAAGAACCAGGGAGAAGTACTCTTAATCCTGGCGTTTCGGAGGGGTGGTCCCTGCGTGGCCTCGCAGCTCCTCTTGGGAATCGTAGCTTCATTTTGAACTCCATGTAGGGGGAGCTCACATTGCTTCAAAGGGCAGGCCATACTTTACTATTTTATTTGAGAGGTTTTTGAAACATGGCACAATATAGAATTTTTTCACAGCTTGTAGCAATGCCAATTCAGAAGCTGGCCTGGCACTGATGGCAGAAGGTAGGTGAGGTGGTTTTCTTATATGCATGGAAAATAGAGCATCAGAAGATGGGATGTGTATAAATTGTTTTCCTCCCCTATTTTCCAAACACAAAGATCACAGATAAACTTCAGGTTGTAATTAATTTCATGGTCAGATTAGAAGAGTGAAGTCCAGCCCTTCTGAGGGAGTGCAGTGTGTGGCTTGTGTTCTCATTCTGTATTCAGGAATAAACTGAATATAGAAATGTTTACCGGTCTATACAGACACATAAAATACTAGGAATAGCAGCTGCTGTCCTACTTTCATATAAACTTCACCGTTTTTACAGATGCAAACATTTAGTCCAGGTTATGCCAATTTGTAATTGAAGGATTGGAGTATTATATTGGATTCATTATCCTTATCAACCTCCAGATACTTCCACACCCTGTTTAAGAAACATCTCATACTGAGGTCATCAACATTGTTTATTTCTGGTGTATTTGTTTTCCCACATATTTTTGAGGCTTTGAGGTTACAGGAGGTAGCAGAAGCTCATTCAGTGGCAGATTACAGGAATAAACAAGATAGGAGAACAAAGACCTGATTATGGTGAGAAGCTGTGGAAACCCAAATATCCAAATTAAGGGATGAATGCACCCTCATCCAAGAGGACAGAGCAGGTTGGGACATATGGTCTTTTTAAGAGCTTTAATGCTTGAATACAGCAGGAAGAAAACCAAGAACAGCAGACACCAACATAAAGGCAATCGCAATGCTTGCCACAAAATATACAGCCTCCATATTGCCAGAGGGGAAGGTCAAGTGCTTGCGATGACATTGCTCCCTCGCATGCTTTTATTACATCTCGCCTACCAGGCACAAGCTTGCATAACTTGCACCAAATACTAAGTACACAGAACAAGCAGAATTTATTTGCCAGCAGCCAAGGGGAGGAAACTGTCCACACGACATTTGCTTTTCCAGCTATGCTCCTCATACCACCATCTGAATTAGTAATATTCATTTTACACTCACTGAAGGCTTTGCTGAGACAGGTTGCACTGCCTTGACACTGCTGGATGTAGCTATGGTTTGACTGACGGTCAGTTTACACCCAAAGAATAACCTTTCTGCTCAATCAAGAAATAGCTCTACCTGCACCATGTATGTATATGACCTATGTACCATCATTGCATAATTTATACAAATTCTGTGGAGTAATTGGCTAAAGTATTACAAATTATTTTCTGTTATTTTTCTGAACTATTTCACATACACAAACTGACAGGTTCATGGGTTAAAAAACAGCTAATATTTTTTCTTTGTTTTTTCTCTGAAAAATTCAGTTTGGAAATTCAATGTAGTTCATGTTTCTAAAGGCTGTGAGGTAAACTGAGCTGCAGGGTCAAATGGCTTCTTCAGTGTTCTGTACATCCTTATTCTGAGATTTTTTTTAAAAGAAAACACACTGTTCTTTCCTAGTGATTCAGTTGTTCATAAATTATATACAAGAAAAGTAAACTCAGGCCAAATGCAGGCTCTTGTTTGGAAAATGTCAGCTGATGTTAAAGCCTCCCATTATTACTATTTCAATTACACTGCCTTGGAATCTGTCCTGAGGAAAACAAAACCAATGTATAAAGACTGGATCATCAGCCTGGTGCTACAGCCACCGACGTCTGGAGACATTTGCTAGTGGCTTCAGTAGGAGCCAAATTGTGTTCAGAATAAGCATCAATCTTTTTCTTTTCTTTCTTGTTTTTTTTTAAGAACTATGAAAATGAGATCATCCCCACTGAAACCAAATACGGGGACCTAGTCCAGAGTGTTTCCCAGAAATGATCAAGAAGAGAGAGGTGGACTGTGAAAATGTTTCTTACTTTATGTTTTCTAATCCAGTTCATTCTGTCTTCAGTGCAATCATACAGTGAACAGGCTAGAATAAATCCCTGGACATCATCTTTGGTCAAAAAAAAAAAAAAAAAAAAATTAAGAGCCAACATTAAAATAATTTGTGATCATGTAATTTCTCTAAGTCCCGTAAGCAGCTGTGCCCTGGCATGAGTCCAGGGCCGGGGGGCAGGAGGGCTCACCGTCAGTAGGTGCAAGTTCTGTCCTCAGCCCAATAATGTGTACTCCTTTTTCTGTAGCTTGAGCACTGTAAGGGTCACACATTTGTTAGACTATTGCTCAGCAGTGCTGGAGCGATGGATTTTGTACTTAGCTGACACCATGCAATTCTCTGCCTTGGGTTCTCCTGGCACCCCATGTTAGCGGCTTTGTGAGATGCCTACGACATCCTCTCTTTGGCTCAGTCTGTTTTATGCTCTGGTCTGATATTTTCAAGGGTTTTTAATCACAACTCCAGCAGATTGATCAATGACAGATATGAGCAACAACTTTTGCATGCTAACAAACAGTGCAGGATTTTTTATCTGAGATAATATTTCTCTCTTAAAAGGCCTCTGCTTTGCTATGTATTAATTAAAATCTAAATACTAAATATTGATTGATGCGTTATCAGGCCATAGCAGTTGGGCCCTGCCACATTGATTTTTTGCTGTGATTTATTATCATATTTAAGAAAAATCATTTTGTGTGATTATACGAGGAAATAGACTTTAGTGAGGGTGTAATTCTTTTGTATCACTTTTGTTGCGTAGAGGACGGGCCAATTCCTCAATTGTGGCTAAGATTGCTGATATCCTTCATTGCTTCTTCTCTTTGGCCTCCGACGGCTAATGCTTTAAGCCTGCTTGGTCTTGTCATTAGGAATAATGGGCATTAGGATTACCTCTTTAATCACAACTAAGATTAACAGATGGTATGAACCCAACATCTTAAAATTATCTAGTTATTAACAAGTATTTCCTTTTAACACATCAATAACATTTGCTTTTCCTAACTGCTCAGGCAGAAACGCAAACTCTAGCATTAATAACAGGAGAATTTATCACTTTTGTCTATTACTATCCCTTTCTCCATAAAGACATCCTAAATATAATTATAAAGAAAATTTATACGTAGCTTTAGATAGTGTGGACTCTGTATCTGTTATTACTAGGGAAATAATTATTTTCTGTATAAGTATGTGTGGATACAAATGGATGGGGGGTGTGTGGATGTATATACTGCTTTATGTATGCATTTTTATTATTTTCAGCTGAGGAATAAAAAAGCTATGTGCTCCTTTTAGGTGAAGACTTTTTTTCCTGTTATTACACCAAGAGAAAAATTACAATATTTCAATTAACATCCAGAATAATAGTATTCTGTATGAACCAGCAGCAGAAAGAATACCTATATATTCTTTCATTTGCCATAAATCAGGTTATTAAAATTACTGCTTATCAGGTCCAAACCTTATTCTTTCCATTTTCTTTTTATTTTCCCCAGGTTCAGATGCTTAGTGAGGATTTATTAAGCCATCAGAGTATACAGATAGCTATTGTAATGTGCATTTTGTTTTGCTTTTCATTTGGTGCTGGTAAAAGAGTTACGGAGAACACTGTATTGTGACTTATAGGTAAAATTATCAACTAAAATTGATAGTTAAAGGAAGTTAAAGGCCAGTTAAAAGAAGACCATTTCTTTCAAAGGGGGCACAGAAAGTATCCCTTTCTGAGAATTGCTCTGCAAACTGATAGTTTTCATTAGGAAAATAGAAAAACAGATAAGTAATGGATCCAAATATCAAAACTCTGAAATGGTCAGCATCTATCTTGGATTAGCCGTTCGTTATTTATTAAGTGCTTTCGTTGCACTGAACTCAGCAAAACACAGAGGACAGAGGCTGTGCTCTCAGGGACTTACCCTTTCAACAGATTTCTTTGTATCTGTGTTACAGCTATAAATACTGATATTACCAAGTACAGGATGGTTGCATCATTATGACTAAAAAAACAAATATCGTAGAAGGGCATCTATTCATTCAGTAATAACAGTGACATAATCGTGCCTGTCTTCCATGATCATAACTCTCTGCTAATATAAGTAAAGATTTCTCCTTAAAATGTAATGGAAAAAAAACATCTGATACTATTGATAATTGCTGGGGAAAAAAAATTCATTTCTGGGATATAGGAAATTAATCTTTTCCTAACATAGATTAATCCCTCTATTTGAGGGACTGATAGAATGTAATAATTGCATGTGTTGTTCACTGGTGTAATAATTTTTAAATGTGCTCACCAATTAACCTTAAAACATTTAAACACAAGATTTAAAGCATTACAGGAAAATACCTAACCATGGTGTTCAGTTTTATATGCATTTTGTTTCCTGTCAATTGTGGTGATGAACTTCATAAAGAAAAGCTCATACTGGAGGTTGACAATAAACCTTCAGTGTTGTAAGAACCAGGGAACACAAAGAACTACGTGGACTGCCACCAAAATGTTGTGCAAGTAGTGCAAAATGTACCATACCATTGTATACAGTTAAAATTTGTTTCAGATTTTATGTCTCAACGTGAATCTCCTGATAGTTCCTACAACCACCTTTTCCCCATTCCTAAGGAATTAATTTTCCCCTCTCCAGCGATGTTCAGTGTTTAATCCTGAGCATACAACAAGGAAAACTGTTTACCTGAGTAGTCAGAGGATATAGTGCCACTCATCATACAGAAAGTGCAAATTAAATATAAAAATGATAGATTCTCCTGCATTCCCATTAACTCAGATCTCTTTCCATTAGTTCAATGTCAAGTGTTGCATTTAGCTGTGACATATATGTACACATAAAGGTGATTTTTCAAAGATTATTATCTTTTAAAAATTATCTCTTGTAAGATTGGGTGTCTATTAACAAAGTGCTTCCCTCAATTGGACTTGGTTTTGCCTAGGAACTGCAGGGTTCAGGGCAATAGGTAACATCTCTTCTTGCATTAACCAAGTCTACAAGTAAACAGTCTAGACTGTATATGTGAAATTAAAGCTCAGTGAATTTGGTGGGAAACTGTTGGGTTGGTATGTTTGCCTGTTTTCTTCCACTGGGCATAAGGTAAAGCACTAAGTATATGATAAAACACTGACACCACAAAAGTAAATTGCTGTTTACGTTTCTTCCCTCACCCCTCCCCAAATAATAACAGTGATTACACTGCACTGTGGACTAATCGCTGGTTAAATAGTTTCTGCAGGGAAGACAGATGCATTGCTGCATTACAGAAGACTGCAGCGTTTCACCTTAAGGAAGTCCAAACTGGGGATCTGGTCCAACAAGCAGTTACACATGGGGTAACTTTTTCCACTGGGGCAATTACTCCAAATTTTGCATTAAAAAGTTATCATGTGATCACGCAATTATTAGGAAAAAACAACAAACCTCCTTTTCAGATTATTTCAGATGTGACTAATACAGGAACAAACAATATGGCAATCTTCCCTCACATCCCAAGCCTGTGATAGAGATGCTAAAAATATGGAGATAACTAGCTGGGTAAAAAAACTCCAGGCAGGAATTTGCAGTTATTGTTTACATTTACACAGCCCTAGGGATTTCCATACTGTTTAACAGGCCTCTGAGATAGCTAAGCTTATCATCCAAAAATGTTTCCCTATGTATGGGGCGCACAAATGTCCCATGAAAGGTGGGGGTGGAAATCCTGCATGTAGGATGGGTTCAGGAGAGATTGCTTTTGTATTAAATTTTGCTTTATATAAGTACAAGTAGTTCTTTTCTTCACAACAGCATGCAGAAATGTTAAGAGGTAGCCAGGGAAGTCTTGTGCTGGAGAAAAAATGCAACAACATTAGTGAATAAATGAGGAAGTAAGTCATTGCAATGCTCCTTTTTCATTCTGAGTGCTCTCTGCAGTATGTCTGGGGGAGGGTTAGATACTGAAGGATCCCATAACCTTTACAGATGTAGAGGGGAAAGCATCTGGGGTTAGGCAGCAGCACGACAAGGATGAGTGACTCCTCTACAGCTTACTAGGGCACAGATCCTTCTAGGATCACGCAATATTCTAGCTCATTTCTAGCAAGAAGCTGTGGAAAGTAGAGCCTGTGTCAATGACATAGAATCATAGAATCATAGAATCGTTTTGGCTGGAAAGGACCTTTAAGATCACCAAGTCCAACCGTTAACCTAGCACTGACAAGGCCACCACTAAACTATGTCCGTAAGCACCACATCTACACGTCTTTTAAATCCCTCCAGGGATGGTGACTCCACCACTTCCCTGGGCAGCCTGTTCCAATGCTTGATAACCCTTTCAGTGAAGAAATTTTTCCTGATATCCAATCTAAACCTCCCCTGGCACAACATGAGGCCATTCCCTCTTGTCCCGTCGCTTGTTACCTGGGAGAAGAGACTGACACCCACCTCACTACAACCTCCTTTCAGGTAGTTGTAAAGAGCGATAAGGTCTTCCCTCAGCCTCCTTTTTCCTGGACTAAACAACCCCAGTTCCCTCAGCTGGTCCTCATAAGACTTGTGCTCCAGACCCTTCACCAGCTTCGTTGCCCTTCTCTGGACTCGCTCCAGCACCTCAGTGTCTTTCTTGTAGTGAGGGACAAGTCTTCTGAGAAGTGAGTGTGCTTCAGAGCAAGCAGCTTCAGACCAACAAAACGTAGCATGTGCCTCTCGGTGTAATTCTCCAGTTATCATCCCAAGCTCTCCATGCTAACCTTCCCTCTTCCCATACCACACAGTGCCAGTGAGCCTGCTTCAACAGGGTCAAAATTATTCTTCCCCTTCCCTGACCTCCCTCTAGGAAGGCTGCCTCCCCAAATTATTTTGAAGCCTCATCTCTTCTGACTCTTCCTTCTTCCAAGCGCTGTTCTCCAGCATCACACTGCAAGGAACAGATTTCTGCTTTTCTTCATCACAAGGAAATGCTTTCCTTGGCCACTACAAGGTTAACATGTAGAAACTTTCAGACTACTGTCTAGCAGACTTTGGGAAAGAGAAAGTGGTCGCTTTGTTTTTCTAAGTCTGCGTTTTCTGAAGTCCATTTTGCATTAATTCATGTAGCTCATCAGGCTCGAGTGTCATAAGGGCACTTTCCCACCACAGGCCCAAGGGCCACTCTGTCTTACCTTGAGTGTTAGCCGGAGCTCTGCCACTGACTCTGTAGCTTTGTGTGGAGAACAGGCCCTGGATACTTCAGGAGCCTGCTAGCACAATCTCTCCTTATTTACACAACCTGATGAGGGAAATGAAAATCTTAGTCCTCAATGAATGTTGAATTTCAAAGGAGAAAAAAAAAAAATATTTTTTTTTTCATGTTTAACAAATACTAGTTTTCTCTTTCAGTGTGTCACATCTCTCCTGCCAGGAGAATGGTGCCAGGACACCCACCTGTCTGAAATGGCAATCCTACCTATGGTGTTTTAAAGGCAGAGAATTGCTATGTGAGCTTGATTCAAAAATGGTGCTTTGTATCAACATGCTCAGCACACTTCCTTGTTTTTACCTCACTGGCTTCTGTGTAAACTCAATATGAAAAGTTATCCCAAGTCTAAGTAAGTGAAAAACTTGAATGTGGGGACTCTGCTTGGGTGTAAATAAGTCCACAAGCTGCAAAGTTATGAAAAGTCAGCCACAAAGCATTTCTGTGTTTGCAGAAGACATCAGTGCACCTCCCAGCTGTCAAGAGCACCAGGACATGGAGTCATCTTCAAGCAGGCTTTGGCTGATTGCACAGGGTGACTGATAAATGCTCCATCACATTTGAATATTCTGTGTTTTCCCTGGCCAATATCTACTTTCTCATATTCTGGATGTCGCTTCTCACTTGGGTCCTCTGATGCCCTAATCCTCAAGCTAGTGTCATTCACGGCAGTCAGTCTGTAGTGTTACAAGATCAGCTGAGACATAGATTTCTAATAAGATTAAGACTCATCATATGGTTTTAGTCCTTTCCTTTTCTGAGACAGAGGAATGGAATTATTCAAGACTTGCAGCAACAACTCCAAGCATTTGCTAAATATTACCTTTCCCCCGCTCTCCTCTGAGGAGTCTACTAGACAGTTTTGCAAATTTGTATAAACACTTCAATGAAAACAGAAAACAAAAATAGCAAAAAGCGGTTGTGTTTTCTTTGAAAATCACTTTTCTTTGACATCATACAGATTTGCATTTTTTTATGAAGTGAAGTCATGTACTTGTCAGCATGTGCTTTGGTACTTCAGTAGTTAGTTTTTCAGTAATCAAGAGAAGAGGTGAGAATTAATGCATGTGTCATTTCCAGGAGGGCCCTTCACTCTGTTCTGTCTTGGTGCAACAGTTCTTACATCTCAGGTGAGCAAATTTCAAAGTCTTGTAATTTGGGATATGCTGCAGTTTTTCAAAACTATATGTTTGAAGTAGTCAGAAAGCCCAAGCTCATTATTGTTTTACAAATATTTGTGTTAGCATCTTGTAGGAGCACTTCTAGGAAGTTTCACATGGAGATGCATTGTACCTTTTCCTTTCTGTAGTAACTTCAGGTCCCATGCTGGTGAGCATCAATCGGATGCCACAGAAATCTAGGAAAGGCATTTCACCCACTTTGCATAGGGAAATGCACCCACTCCCCCACCTACCTTGACACCCAAATCCCAGATACTGTAGCTTTGAGTGACAGCTGGATTTTGAATCCCATGGGGAGACTCTATGCCTCTTGACGGATTCATTGTGACACTGCCCAGACTGCCTGCAAACTGGCAGACAGCTCTGTTTGCCAAATGTCGACATTATCTAATTGGCATTTCAGCCCACTTCTCATTTTTAATGGACATGAGAAAGAGCCAGCCAGCAGAGTGCTGAAGCAGCGGCAGCATGTTCATGCTGCACTGGCTGCAGCACCCCTTGGACAGCTGCAGGATGGCACCAGCACCTGGGGTGTGGAGGCAGGTACTTGAAAGCTGCTGGACCACTTGGTGGAAAACACAGGAACTGAGGAGGAGAAAGGAGACAGCAGAGGAATTCAAATCCAGGAGTAAACGCTGGTAGCCAAAATAATGTCATGTTATTGTGGTGGCTAAATAGCTTAGACCTCCTAACATATTTTACAGCAAAAGCAACTGTCCTCATTGGAAGAACAGGGTTGCCACAATCAAGAAGATAGTTAATATACATGTACTGATCTGTAAAAAGTCTCATGATGCATTATATTCAGAAATATCAAACCTGCAAATGAGTAACTTGGAGCAGAGCACACAAAGTAGGCCATCTGCTGAAGGAGCTGAGAGATGGCAACTCATATACTAAGGCGGCTGTCTATTCATTCATAATTGTTGCCTACATCTCAAGAAACAGGTCTGTTTCTCTTTTTCATACCTATCTGCTTGGCCTGTCAGAGAAGTGGTAGATTACTTTTTCTCACTGTACTAAACTGTGGTTTTACAAATAAATTATTACACCTCTCTTGGCTTGCAGCAATAGCGTGGCAGAATGGATAAACAATTCATGTGGTTCAGCCATCACTCTAAATCTTCATCACCGTTTCAGTGGCTGCACCCCTTTATCTTAAGCACATCATTCCTAATTTCCTGTCATAGGGTCTTTCCACATTATTTCATATTGCTTTAAATGGCAGGATATACATCCATGGAAAAAACACTATACAAAATACTGCCTGAATGAGAAGAGGTGTGGTGAAAGAGAGACAGGCATGAGTCAAGATGCTTGAAGCTTTCTTGAAATTGGTATCCCATAAGACTTTTAAATCTCACCACTCTCTGAAATGTATGGCCAAAAAGAAGTCAGAACTACCAGATAAACATGTGATCTAACAGTTGTAATCAAGCTACTTCAGCAGTAACCCAGAGACTAAATACAAGGAGATGTAATTACATGTATAATCAGGGCTTTTGAAGGAAAAGTCCAAAGTCTGAAAGTTTAAAATATAATTTACAAGTACATGTTTCCTTTCATCTTAAATTTCTTTAATATTAGCTTCATTGTCACTTGGTGGAGCTGGAATATTTTACATTGCACTCCTTTTTGGTAAGCACGCTTTCCCAATTATGGACTGCATTAATGATGAAGGACTTTTTTTAAAGCTTAACATCAAGAAGGCTTTTAACAGGCTACTGTAGAAGGACTTTCCAGTTTTAGTGAGAATTATGACATTATTCATCATTTTAACAACACATTAAACATAAAGGAAAGCTTTCCTACAGTCTCAATAACATTTTCCATAATACCCCCTTCTAACTGCATGCAGGTGCATGTTTTCAGCCACTCTCCACAGTTTCTTAACAATCATTACAAATCCCACTTATCTAAACTAGTGATTAAAAACCTTTAAGGGGAAGCTGTTTAATTAAAAGTAAAGTAGACATTTATTGTGTGTTTAGTGTGCCAATTTTGCTATGACCTAAGAACCGATCCCTAATTAAATTTTGTAATTCTTTCATATATTACAACTACAATATGATAATGCAGAAGAAACATTAACAGCTAATTCAAAACTCCTGTGTGCATTTCTAACATATTAGCTGGGCTAAGTTTCAAATCTGAGGCTGGATCTTGCCCTTGTCAAAGTCTGTAGGAATATATTTTTATTTTTCCCATCAGCTTTAACAAAACCAGAATTACACCTGTGGAACTCATGGTTATCGTTCATTTACATTGATTTATCTAAATCTGTCATAATTTCTTTGGTTTCAGTGGAATCAATCTGGATGGATAAAGTCATTCTGTATGTAGTATTTTCTACAGCTTGCACACTTTTTTACCACGTTTTTTCATCATTATATATATATATATGCATACATGTACAGAGAACCTGACCCTAATCACCTTCACAGTAATGCAAACTAGAAATAATTCCACTGCTATGTATACATTTACACCAGAAATGATGTAAAATCAAATTGCTTAAGAGTATGTCCTCACTTACTCACTGGATAATACATATACTTTTGTTTGTGCATAATATACATACTTCCATATGTATTCACATTAAAACGTGGCAAGCCTTAAGGTCAAAATGTTGCCTTTGTGTTCATCAGAAACCGAGGATGTTTGTGTTCTCCCAGTAATGCCATGATGAATCGGTCACTTAAAACATTACTATAAAAGACAAGTATGACTGCAGTGCCTTGTGAGGCTCAGGACAACTGACAGTGACGTGAGAACACACCTCTCTTGTTCAGTTTTTTATCGTTATTACTTTAACGCTGACATCTGACCTCTTTAGCTGCTTGTGTGTAGTGAAGTGTTCCTGGCTCACACCTGGTGTCGGTAATAAAGCACAGCATGCATAAATAATGAAGATATGTTTGTGAAACTTCACTAAGTGGCAACTGCCTGTGACAGAGATCCCGCTACCAGCACTTACTGCTGTAAAGGTTTGTTAATGGAGGCTGCTCAGCGGATGACAAAATGACCCAATTAAAGTTTATTCCAAATGACATCAGGGTCATAAAAGAAAACAAAAGAGGAGGAAATGGCTCTGGTGGGCTGAAAATATATTGCAATGTATATTATTACATCTGCACTTTTGCTATCACAGGAGGGCTTCATATTCACTTAAAACAATATTGAAAGATAAGTTAATAAAAAGGGTGACTGTTGGCTAGACTGAAAAATGATGGCTCGTGACACTCTGCTGGACGTGCTTTCCAGGAAAAGATCTAGAAAGTCTTTAGAGATTGGGATAGGAGAGACATTTCTCCTGTCAGATACTGGATCAGAGACTTTCCAGATGAGCAAAGGATGTCAAATTCAAGTAGTCAGTCCATTTGTAGGGAAAAGCTCTCACGTATGCAGTAAAGTACTCCTAGTATAGGGTTTGTCGTATTCTGATTCATGCTGAAATTTCTGGATGAGGGCTGAAACTGTGGGCCCCTTGAGAACTAGACATATGGCCCAATTTACAGAAAAGTTATTTGCTCCTAAGTGCCCCTTCCCTTGGAAAAGAGGAAATGCATGTAAATGAAAGGAGACTGAGGTGCTCCAATGAGAAATCAGCAGGCAATAAAGTGTCAAGTGATTTTGAGCCACCTGCAGTTAATTTTCCATTGGTTTCAGACATCACTCTGCATAGGGAAAGAGGAAAGACTATTTCATTAGATTTCTTTTGTATTCAGACTCCACTGATGCCTTGTGATGTACCTAATGCATCAGTGGGGAAGAGGGAAGCCGTGGGATTCTTTTTTCAGGCAAACAGGAGAAGCAAGGAGAATATGAGATCGGACCACAAGTACCACTTGTGTGCATTCATCCAGGTAAAATGAAAATAGATTAGCTCACTTCTGTCTGAGAGACTGTTAGGCCAGCCTAGAAGTCCTAGAAACACTTCTTACACAGTGCAAAATTAGAATATTTAAGGACATTTTTATTTTAGGGGCATTTTTAATCCTAGGAAGCCAAGGAAACCGAGGCCACAGAGAAACATCGCTTTGAGTACCTCAGTTTCAGTCAATTGAATGAGATGCAAAGTCTACCACTCAGAGAAATGGTCCCAGAAACCAGCTCCAATTAATTCAGCTTCACTATGACATTTTTCCCGTATTATAGTTGAGGAGAGGGATGGGTTGCTTGCAGTCCTCTTAGCATGTTTTAATAATTTACTGCTGCCCCAGCTCAGACAGACTGATCCTCTGCCCCACTCAGGTTTGATTCGTGAGGAAATTCATTTTTTAGGAAAGCTCATTTTCAGGAACTTGTTTGTTTTGGTTTTTTTTTACTTTGCACTGCTACATACTTGCAGCAAGTATTCAATCAACTGCTGTTTTGCAGGCAAGGAGCAACAACCTGTTGTGTAGACACGCACCTCACCAGCATAAAAAGACACTGCTAAAGATGTAGCAACAGGTCAGTGGCTGCCTAAGCTGGGAACCTTCAGATTCCTAGGGACTGCCTCTTGCAGCCACACTAAAACATAGTTTGTCTATTAACTTTTAAGATGCAGCTTTAACCCCATAATTTCAGTCTTCTCCAGGGAAAAAGGATGTTTAGGGAAGAGGGCTGAGCAAACATTTTGTTACTCTTTCTTGACTTACTAACACATCTTCCCACAGTCTGTGGCTCAAAACAGCCTGGGCCACAGGTTTTGTGCTTAACAGCCCCTGGTGAATTTTTTTTTCTGCACTAACTGTGCCTGAGTTTTGAACTGATGTAGATTTTTGGTGCCTATTTTAAGCCAGCACTAAAAACAAAGAAAAATGAACACCAGGCCTCCACAGACAGCTAGTTTAATATGGAAACACAATTTTCTCACAGTGGTTGGATGCTTTCCTTGCAAAGTGTTATGCTAATTGGAATACAGTAATCTTCAGTGTGAAGATTTTGTTTTGGCAGAAATAATGGTAAAACAAGTAGAGCCATACTTGCCTTAATAAAAAGTCATCCTACCCTTCCAATATGAAAAAGGGCTTTGACCCTTGCTAGCTAAATGAGTTTGAGTGAGAAATTGAGCAGTAATATTTGGGCCAATTTGTCTCCACTATGCTGCTTCTCTTAGTAGAGGGAATTACTTGCCTTCTTCCCCAGCTCCTTTCTGGTGCTTCTTGGCATGTATTACTTTATTGTGAAGGAAGATCCTTCTCACATTCCAGGAATGAGTGTGTGCCCTTGTAAAATCAACAAGATTAACAAGTTTGCCTTAAGGCAGTGATTCCTGCCTTAGCAAAATACACTGCAGAGCTGCGTATCAACACTTCCTGTCAGCTATTAAAAAGAGGATGAAAATCCTGAATAATTGTCTCTTCAAAACTAGGGGCAAATGTTTTTTCATTTACATTTATGTAATATTTCTAGTAGATACATTTTTCATTTTGTCTTTTATTTGTCAGCAGAAAAACAAACCCTGTTACTGCAGAAGTCAATGCTTTGTAATCCCACCATCCTCAATGTGATCTTGTGAGATCACATCTTGCGAAGATGTCCGAGGGAGCAGAACATGGGCAGTTCAGCAGTGCTACTGCTGTCTCCCAGCTCCTGCTGTGAGAGCCGTCCCACAGACCTCAGCAGAACAGCTAACGCACCAAAAGCAGAGCATGTGATCAAATCCTCTCCCAAAAATAGGTCTCGGTAAGCAGTCATCTTTCCTCATCCCCACTGTGTCAGTGTCGAACCAGTGTGATTAGGCTGGGAGGACACTGATGCAGTACAGTAGCAGCAACCTTTCAGGAGAAAAGCAAAATAACAGCCCTAGCCGCTTACCCTCTCTTCAGGAGTGCAGTGGTATTTATCCGGTGTGTGAGAGCTCTTAGCCTCAGCCTTCTGACAAAATTTCTATTGTAGCTAATTATATTCTCCTTATCTACAAACCTCCCATGCTTCAGCCAGCTTGAGTGGAACTTTTCCAACCAAATGTTTTTTCAATGGAAAACTGCTGTTTGATTGAAAACAAAGCTCTCCTACGAAAGTGTCAACTTCAACAAAATCTGAAAAAGAATTACAACTCCTTCAGTAAGGTTAAAATACCCTGCACTAACCTTTTCAGAACAGCGACTCCATTTTTCATTTTGAAATTACTCCTTCAGATTGTGTTATATTTTAAATTGAGATTAAAGACTGGGGCTTAAAATGAAATTGTTTTGAAAATGTCACTTAAAGTGATCTGATTTTACTCTGCTTCAGAAGGAAAATAAATCTTGAGACCCTGAAACTTCCTGTGAAAGAGAAATTTTGTATCCTTTGCAACTTTGCTCATTTGCTTTTGGTTCCATGCTATGGTGCATTGTTACTGTCCTCATTAAAGAAATTGATGCATATTCTCCACAAAGGACTTGTATTTTAGTCATGGTGACTGTAGCTGGGTCCTATAAAGAACCAAAATTTTCTCTCTCCCATTGCCATGAAGTCTTATACCGACCTTCTGTACTAACATGTAAGAGCTCTGATCGCTTGCTTTTACCGCTGTTGTGAAACACTGTTAACTTTTTTAAAATGTCATATATCACAGTCTGAACAGTGTGCCACTGAAAACCAGCCACATACTTCTGCTCTACGTATACTCAAGGAAAAGAGGAAGAAATCAACACACAAAGGTTCTGATGAAAAGAACTTTTGAAATTTTCACAGCTGGGTGTCCTCCGCAGAGAACATCCTGTTCCTCCATTCAGATCACGCTTCCCATATAACTTCAGCTGCTGGAGTGAGTACCACGTACCAAACAGAACAAGACAAAGAGAGGCTCCAAAACACAAGGATTTACAAGTTATTGAGAATATTCAGAATTGCATGTGAAAGCAAATTCAGTGAGCTTTGTAACAGTGTAGTTAGTAGATGGTGCCAAACATCCTCATCTGACTTTCGCTTCTGGATGGTCCTTTAGGGCAGAGCAAAGTGGAACAGGTTAGTGTCAAGAGAGTGGTCTTTTGGTGGCAATTTAGGCTGAACTTCAGGAGACACAAGTTCTAACGTTGTCTGCCTTAGTACAAGGAAGGGCTCTGTGTCCTCGGCACCTCTGAAAGCATGTCCCATGGATTGAGCTCACCAATTCTCACTGGAAAAAAATGGTCTTAACATCTGGCCTCAATCTCATCTGAAATGCTAATAATGAGAATAATGCTAAAATATTTCATAGAGTTGTCATGAACTTCACTTCAGAAAGTGGTCCACTACTATTTGCAAGTACATATCATTCATAGATTCTCACCAGCTGAGGATCTGTCCTTGAATGCTGATTTAGAAGTATATATTACTACTTTAAACAAATCAGGTCAGTCTACTTCTAACTGATTCTTGCTTGAGTTCTAGATTATGAGATTTAGGAGCATCACAGTGTCACTGGGATTGGTATGATTCATCAAAGAAAGTATCAGTAAAGCTGTAGTACATAAACATAGGCGCTGGCATTAGAGAACACCTGCAGAAGACAGCTAGAAAGCCCAAGTCCTAACTCAGACTTCATTACTGCCTTCTCTGTTTAAGTTCATGCCAGTTAGTGCATTTTGGAACTCTTATGCATCTGGCTGATGCATAAACTGCAACAGGCTGAAATGTTGTGTCTACATTTGTCATCCAACATAGGCAAGCAGCCTCCCAGATGCTCGGAATGGATGAAAGCTATGGCATCTGAATACAAAGCAGGTAGTATCACAGCTCCTGGCAACAGGGGTACAAGAACTGAGGTCACCAACACTGGTAAAGAATGCTCTGACAGCCTTGAGCCTTATCAGAAAACACTCATTTATCACTGAAAAATCATTTTTTGTGAAAATATGTCTGGTTTGATATATCCTAATTAAACCACAAGTGTGGTTCTGATGGATAGTTACCTGCCAGGAAAGATCCTCTTAGAAATCCGGGCGTCCTAGGCTCCCAAGGGCAGGGACAGGATTTCTAGTCACACCAGGCAGCCTTGGTTCCCATACTGCCTGACTCCTAAATAGACAAGTCTGAAGTCCTTTCATGTCTTTGCCTTACTATCCTTCTACTAGAAATGGAGGACTCTGTCACTGATACCTTGTAGGAGAGTTTTGAAACTTGCTGCTGTTTCAGCTGTGTGGTTTGATGCTGCCAGCTGAAATCTTCCTTAAACAAGAAGGAAATATATAATGCTGGACTATGCATATTGTTGCAGAATGTGAAAGAATACAAACCCATACCCCACTCAAGGCAATCTGTTTTGCTAGTGACTCTAATGGATTTCCGAATCTTTTCTTGAAAATAATTTGATTAAACCTTCCTATGGTTCATAGTTATCTTCCAACATAATTTTGTCAGGTGGTCCACCTGGAAACTCTGGTATCAGTTCTTCATCCCAAACTCAAATAATACTCCAGAAGGCTTTGTTAATCTGCTTCAGATAATATGCTCAGCAATGCATAGCCCAAAATTAGTTTGTCTATGAAATTAATTTGTATTAAATGGTTGCTTTAATACCAAATGAAAAAGTAATTCTTCCTCCTCCTTCTCCCCCTCAGACTTTCTCATGCGTGATTGAAGTTTCACTTAGGCTAAATCATCTTGGGGATATATGGGGGGGAGGGGGATAGGTTCTTTCATCCAATTTGCTCTTCATGTGTAAATGTCCAATTACTAATCAAAAATGCACTTGGATAGTAGGAACAATTTCTTTATTCAGTCAGAATTATAAAGTAGCAAATTTCCAGAGGAACTAAAAAATATGCAAGTCATGACAAAGTATTGATTGCATAATAATGTGATGTCAACAGCGCAGAATAATCATGTTTGCAGGTGGGAGCTTTACATACGTTATATAGCAAAGGTTTTACTGTTGAATGGAAATATAAATCGAGCAGTATGTATTTCTAGAAAATAAAGCATTATTCACATACTAATACCCATCTTCTACACTGTGATGAAGCATTATGATCTCTCTCCTGGACTGACTAATGAAAAAGGAAAAATTCAGTGTTTGGAATTAAATCTGATGTGGATGACATTTAAGGTCATGAAAGGCAATCTTAGTTGTACTGAAATCTTTTAATCTTATTTGCAGATTATTCCATCAGTGGCTCCCTGGAGTTACAAAAGGATTTTATTCTCATATCTTTATTATTTAATTGAATGTTGAAAGTGTAACATATTGTAAATTGCTCTTAATTTAAAAAAGTACTTTCTTGTCTCAACATCATAGCATTTGCAGAGCTACAGGAGTACTGACTCAGAAACATACCTGGGCAAATTCGATAGTGGTATATGAAGTGGTTGGATATAATTAGGTAAGGAAATTACTATAGGAGGTGAAGTACGTAATCATACTTAATTGTGATTCAACAGATGTTCAAAATGACTGTAACTTACACCAGTCTGATGTAACAGCCCAATTTGTTTCTATGTTGTATCAGGATGCAGTTCCCATTGAAATCAGCAGGTCCAAATAATTAGGGGTGTCAGACTACTGAATTCTGTAAGCAGGAATACATTTAGCCCTGTGCTAACACTGTGGCAAATTAGACGGGCGTTGGTATGTTTTTCCTTACCATGGTCATCACTTTTTGTACAACCTACTGTCTCCTTTCCTTAGTGATGTTTAAGATGTATTTGTTCTTCATACATACGAAACACCTGGACTTCTTAACCTCCAACACCTCTCTAAGGACTAAATTTCACATTCCGCAACTGAATTCGAGACAGTTTTCCCAACAGCCTGAGTAGCCAACCCAAGAACAGTTTCCTGGCTGGACTAACACACCACCAGCACTGAAGGTCCAGTTTGTGTAGGAGCAGTTCAGAGCTTGTCTTCACTATCCAGCCAGCCCAAGTCTGAGCTCCTGTCTTCACCTGGCCTGGACTGAAAGTTTTCTCAGCAAAGCTGTATCAACAAAGTCAAAACCTTTTTGTCACTGTTTTTTGTTCTTACCTACGTTCACCTGGACGTATGATCCATGTTTCCTCCATTAAGGTGAAAATTTTTTCTCTCCCTCAAATTACAGGAAGAGCAAACAATGTGACTGGTTTTAGCTTGCATGCTCAATGCAAAACTGGAAAATCCCACCACAAAGACAATCTGAACCTGATTTCTAATCACTCCCCTACACAGGCCAACCAGACTGTGTCTAAAGGCTTTTCATGTAGGTTTGAAGATACTTCAGAAAGACACTAGAGGGTATGGGACAAACTGTCCAACAGTGACAGCAGAACTTCAGTGACGAGGCTAAGGATGGGCAGACCTCACATTTCTGTGATCAGCCAAGTCTTCTGAGTAGTTATTTCAGCCATCTAACACCAAGCTTTCCAGCAGACCCTCTTTCCTGGTCTGGTCTCCCCTAGGCAGAAGAAACCAGTGGAGAAACCACACTCTGTATGTCCATTGATGCTGCATTACCTGGAAGCCAGGCAAAGCTACAGGAGTCTTTGACACTAGTAGTGGCACCTGCAGGATCCCTGGGTCCTGACAATGAGGCCACCTCTCCCTGAAAATGATGTCATTGCACCTCTGTAAAGGAGCCTAGTACAGTGTTCTCTCACTACCTACTTCCATGCATTTCTTGTAGGACAATCTGATTCATTTAGTTCCTGGCCACTGCAGAGCTATCTCTGGTAGGTATTTATAAAGCAACAATTGCAAACCACTTGTGCATAGGTATTTATAGAGCACCAATCCCAAGCAGTTGTGCCTAATGACTGATATTAGCATGATGTGTCAAATACAAAATCTTTCTCTGAAAACAGCAGGATCCAAACAACTCAGCTGATGAAACAGGCAATGCAGAACACGTATGTGGCACCACCTCGCCTATCCTATTTTTGACCGTTAAAATAAATTATACGGATCTCAAGTACATGAAAACAACGCAACAGGACTACCTAACTTGCATGCGTGTCACTATCTCGCAGCAAGGGTTACAAGAAGGTTTTTTTCCTCGAAAGCAAACCCTTTGCATAAATCAGCTCTTTGGTGATAAACTAAGAGGACTGCTGTGAGTGCTCAGTGCAGGGGAGAATGGAGCAGCCGAGCTCTCCCTGTTCTGACAGGAGTGCCTGGGTTCACAGCCTGGTACTGTCCATACTGAGGCAACATCCACCTTGCAGCATGAATTAATGTCCAGTACCTGCAAGGTAGGAGAGACTCAGCCCCATTCTGTGCTCTGGGAAACAGTGAAGCTCAGCAACCAGGCTCGTGTTGGGGGCAGGATTTGACACACACAAAGACAGACTTGCAGGACAGCACTGTCACACAGCAGTCCCTCCTTCCCCCGTGCAGCTTCCCTCTCCCTCTTCTAGTCTCCTCCACAATTAAATAAAATGAAGGTTATTTCAAAGAGAGCAACTTGCACTGGGTTATACAAGGCTGATCTATTAAGTGAAAATATTGTTGATATCACTCTCTCGTGGAAGCAGACAGGGAAGCAGACGAGAGGAAGCATCAGGGATATACAGCTGTAATCCACACTTGCCCAGAGAACAGAAGGACATAGAAATTGTCATGCTGGCACAGGACAGTTGTCTGGCTTATTTGTTATCGGTCTGTGGCATTGGCTGTACCAGGTGCTTTAGCTGAATGTCAGAAACACCACTGACATAGACTGTAAAATTACCTGCCCCTCATGTACATTTTTTTTCTAACCATAAGCAATCAGTGGTTGGTCTACAACCTTCTGGCTCACCTCCCCTGTGTTCGTGTATGTCTTCTGTTCCTCTCCAGCCTAACTGTGAATATAATACATTAAGTATTTGTAAATTTATCAGAAACCTGCCTAATGGATTGAATCCGTAGTTTTCATGAATTTAATACAGTGTCTCTGAGAGTCAGATTACGCATTTGGAAATTGTGCTTCTGACACGTGATATAGATGCATCTATTTTCTTTGAGAGCACACAAAAATAAATATACTTGATCCAGAAATCTCCCGTTGTGGGGAAAGGTGGCTCTTTCAACCACAGATACTCCTCTGCACCTGACAGAGGAAAACACAGCATATCTACTGTCATGGATAGATGTTGCAACCGACTGCTTAGATTCTTAAGATAATCATTTTTGTGAAGAGGTGTGCATGGCTGGATGTTACTTTGAAATCAAGCTGTGTGTGCATGATAGAGAGAATAGAGGTGTGCAAGTACAGTTTTCAGATCTATATGGATGCACCTGTAGAGCGCTGTATACAACTATTAAATATACACATATCTACACACATGTGCGTGCATGTACACAAAAACTGACGCATTCGGGAAACAGATTCCAAACTGGGAAATAAAACTCTCCCTTTATTCTCACAAAGGGGAGCGAGAACAGATTCTGCAGTATCATTCCTGATAGCAGACAGAGGCAGGCAGGGTGATTGACTGACCAATTGATTTTGATCACAATAATGGCAGAGATTTTGCTATAATGGCCAAAATCACAAGTTGGGAGCATTATTGCACTCTGCAAGTAAATGTTTGCAACTCAAAGGTGATCCTGTATAAATTTTATCTGGGTCACTCCCCCTATCACCATTACCACCATTTTATACCTTTCAGTGGTGAAAAAAAACCAAAACAAACCAGAAAGTCAATACTACCATTGCCATTGTGGTTTACCTTGAATTAAAGGGCTGTCAGGTGACGTCAGCAAAGGAATCAAATGCCCATACTTGAAAAGATACGCTATTGTATGGCCACATCATGAGCAGTTCAAACTAAAAGGTGTGCCTTATATATATAAAATATCTATGCAAAAGTTATACAATAATATGATTCACTATCAGGTCTTAGAAAACAAAGCAAACTGTCAGGGTGGAGTTCTTTTTTTTTTTCTTTCATTTTGTTAATGGCATGTCCAAAGAGAGCAACACTGCCCTTTCAGATATTAGCCTTAGTGCCAGTTTGTGCTTAGAAACTTTTCAAACAAACTGATGTTTCATTCTACATTCAAAGAAGAAAAGTTTTAAACAGGATCCACAGGCTTGACATACCTAAATCCTTCAGAATCTTGTTCTATTACTTAGACTTTAAAGCTTTTTTAAGAATCCTACTTTGCATAACTCTCTATATAAAATAAAGGCTGTCATTTTTCATTTGCTAACTTCTGCGAACTCAGTGCTAACGTTTCCAAAACACTTCTCCCCACAGTCACACTGGCCTCTTCTCTCTCTATCCGTGTAATCTCCCTTCCCATCATCTCTGTTTCACCTTTTTGCCCTTACCACTATTCTCTTACTACTCAAGTGGCTCAGAGTCTCCTATTTTCCCAAACTGCTCTTTTTCTTCCTTTTAACAGTGCTTCTTTACCAAGTATTCATTATAGGCTGTGTTTTCTGTTCTTTCTCCTGTTTCTCTACACATTTCCGAGTGATTCTAACCCAGGCTACACTATACGAGCTGACACACATCGCCTCATAGCAAAATGCATTCCAGCCTGTTGCATACTTAATTTGTGAAAATTCACAAGTTATGGAAAAAGTAAAATGCCAAGAGTTTTTTGCAGATCCCTCTGGCCAATAGCGTCTCTGAAAAAGATTCAAACCCAGCAGAAACCCCAGCCTTCAAGAGCCTTAGCACGTACTTAGAGCTTTCTCCTGTTTCTGCAGCATGTGACATAATGGCCATTGAAAGGCCAACACACTTATCTTGAGATTTGACGATTTTCCTCAGTGTGGACTTCAGAATTTAAATGTTTCCATGCTCCCTTATCTTACACTTTATTCTTTCTCACATTCCTGTCATTTATATGGGTGTGCAGTCAGAGTGGGCTAGCCAAAATCATTTATGGAAATGTATGCTGCTTAGTTTTCAAAAAAGATTGTATTTCAGCTATCCTTATTTCAGATCACAGCACATGGGCTATCATTTAAAACTTGCAAATACTCAGAGAAATAGGGACAACTCAGCTAGCTTGGGTAGTAAAGGTGGCATCTCTAACACAGACTGCATTAATGTTACACGTGAGCGTGAAAACACATCAAGGATTTGCAAAACATATAAGCATTTCCAAAAACCCTTCCATTTGAAAATACCAGACGTTCTTTCTAAAGGGAAGCTAGAGTGACACAGAGAGAAGCTGTTTCCTAATCAGGTGCTGCTGGTACCCAAGCAGGGTAATCTAATTTGCAAGTAGGTGACCTATATGTCTGGACATACCTGATTATTTATTCAACTAATCAAATTATATTGTGTCATTTGATGATAGGATATACACAGTGCTGACACGATGTTATTTTTTGTCACCAGATAAGGGCAATTGATTCTAATCTATATTACTTTTGTTAGTGATCAACTCTTACACCTAGACCTGCCAAAGGAAGCATGAATGCATTTTGCGAAGTTCAATAGCGCACATATCGTTAGGTCATAATAGAGATATGCATTGTTGAACAAAAAAAAACCCCAGCGACCATCATCATTTGATCAACTTTTTCTATGTACCAGCAGTTTAAGGGTGAAAGCACCCTTCTGCCCCTCTCCCACCAGCCAGCATGATGTATTTGCCCATTTCCACTTCTTCATTTTTTTCCTTCTGTCATCATCTGGTTTTAGGAAGAGACCACCGCGTGTTAGACTGCATCTGCTGAGAAACCTTGCCTTTTGCTATCTCCAAAAGCATTGAAATCTTAAGAATACCCTCTGTTCCCTTGTGTGCACTTGCAATGCCTGGTTTATAATTAATTTCAAGTCGTGTGTCATAACCCGGACAAAAGGCTGTCTTTTTTTTTTTTTTTGATTGACTGATTTCACCCTCTAACAATATCTACTGCAAAGGTCAGTGAACAATTCTTCTGAGATATCTGCTAAGGGGTGGGGGACTCATCAGGAGGGGTGGGAGTCTGTGTGACCTGATGAGGAGCAACGACTAAGGCCTCCATGGATCTCGATATTTATCACATCCTTCCCACCCACCCACCTTTTTTTTTACGATGACCCAGTAGGTTATTTCGGTGGGGAGGAGAGGCGGAGAGAGAGGGTGCTGAGTCCTTAGTGGGAAGGAGGAAAGCTTTTAAAATCTGTAATTATGAGCCGCTTACAGAGCGAGCGAAGCCTCCCCTCTGAGACGGGGTGGGAGCGCGATGACAGTAATTGTTGTCGTTGTTGCTCCCGCGGGTGGGGGGCTCTGGCCTCCGTACCGGGAGGAGGGGGCCCGGGGAACGGCAGGCGCCTGACCGTGACTCCCACTGTTAAAGCCGCCGGCTCGCACCGCTGCCACCTCCGTGACCCTTCCTGCGCCACCGCCGCGGGTGGGAGCTCCGCCGCCCCACCGCACCGCGGCCGGCTGCGCCCTCCGCTTCCCCAGGCCCCGCTCCCCCGGGGAAAGGCCCGTGGGGGCGCGGCGGCCCCGCGGCTGCCCGGGCCGAGGCTGCTGGAGTCGGGGCGAAATCCGCCAAGTCGGGCGAAGTTGGCGGCAGCGGAGCGGAGCCCCGGGGGACGGCGGGGTGTCAGAGAGTCCGCATCACCGGGCACCCCGGAGAAGCGTGTGGCCGGGCAGGGGCCGCCTCCGCCGCAGGCGTGTCTGCGACGGGCGGGAGGCTACAGCCGCCGCCGCGGCGCTTCAGCGCGTCCCGGGGAGCGCCCGCGGCTCGGCGGCGGCGGCGGGTCCCGGCACGGCCCGAGCTGGCACGGCCCGGCCCAGCCCGGCTCCCCACGGCCCGGCGCGGCTCCCCGCGGCGGGGCCCGCGCAGGCGGCCCGGCGGGGCAGGTCCGGCGCCCCCCGGCGCGGCTCGTCCCCTGGCGCGGCCGCCGCTTGCCCGGGGCTGCCCGGCGCTGTCCCCCCGCCCCGTTTACCCCCAAAGGGTGCCCGTGGTAGAGAGCGTCTTCTCCCCGGAGCAGCCCTCCCTCGGGGCGCTGGACGGAGTAAATACAACTCCAGCTGCCGTGGCCGCTCGCATCGCTTTCCTTCCTTCCCCTCGCCTCCGCTTCTCGCCTGAAAAGCGCAAACTTGCGCTGAAATGGCACCTCGGCTTGAACGCGAGTCTAACCAGCCCATTAAATACGATCAACGTACCGTTTGCATGGAATGAAACCTTTCCCAGCCCTGATTGCTCCAAAGGGGAATCACGTCCTACCTCCCACCTTCCCAATCTTCATTCTCCCGGTGTACACACGCTTGTAATTACTGGTGATTGTGCTAATGCAACCCTGAGCAAAGGCATGCTGGTACTATGGAGAGGGAAGGCAAAGGAAATACCGTTAATTTAAGGCAATATACATGTGGATTATGATCTTCTTTGCTACAGCACCCTATAGATATTGCACGTTAAGCATCAACCCAAACACCAGCGGCTCCTTTCCTAGCCTCCTTTCTTTCCCGTGGGTTTTTTTTTTTGTTTTGCCTTTTTTTTTTTTTTCTTTTAACGGATCACCAGGTGATCTGGAAAGAAATGATGGATTGCTCCGTGGACTGGCGAAAGGAGAGAAAGTGAGAAGACGACTTGTTAGTCCTGGCTCTAACCAAGGGAAATGCTGCCTGATACCGCTCCTGCCGTGATTGCTGCTTACAGAACTCTGTATGCACCGCAGCCCGCTCCGCTCGGCGGGGCGGGGGGGGGGGAGCCCCAGTGTAACATCACGTCGGGCCTTCTCCGCGCTTGATTCTCCTCCTTCAGAAGAGCGGGGCTTCGAAGCGTGATCATTAACTTCGGTGATCATCATTTGATTTCTTTTGAAGGAGGTTGAATGGTCTTTTTCCTAACCCAATATTTTTTTTTTTAATTTCTTCAGATGACATTCCCTGTTCCGCTCGCCCCCGCGGCGTGCACGCGCACACCCCCCCACACACACTCACACCCCTTTTCTTTTCATCATCAGCAAATAAAGATTAGGTGGGCAGATTATAGAAAGCATTTTCAGTCCTGTGCTGATCTTTATTCCAGAGCCTTTGTGATGATATTGATGATGATGATGGTCAAGTGGACAGTTTGATTTTTGTGTTTGGAGCTAGTTATAAAGAATCAATATTATATCAAGGGGTAACTTTCGTGATAAAGGACTTTAACCACTCCGGCTATTCATCATAAGTCTGTAGCAAGCAGATAGGTCAAAAGAAATTATATTGCACTAAAGAGTGTGTCTTCTTATCTCTCCTATACCAGGGGAATAAGGGACAAGCCGATCGATACAGTAGCTGCTGTATACTTCTTGCAATTATCAATAGCTGATTTCGTCTTTTGAGGCCTGCATCTATTAATACAAACTAATAATAATCTTCTGAGCATATCTGTAGCCAAGGGGATGAAAGTTTTTATACTTGACGCCACTATTTATACAGCTAGAGTTAGTGAACAACGCTACATCGTGTGTGTGTGTGTGTGGTGTGCATATATATACATTTCAATATTAATCTCATTTGTCATTTTCGGAAGCATACAGATTTTTGCAAAGGGGCTAAAAGCACTGGTTTGATACGCTGTATTCCTACATGTACTTCCTGGAGTATGTGCTGACAGATACGCGTTGCAATACAAGCACAGTGGTTTTATATATACATACATCTCTATGTATGCATGACATGTACGGATGAGCTTAAATGTATGTTGCCTTGAAAACATCCCCACAATTACGTGTATTACAAATAGTCCACAAAGTATTTTAAATTGTTAGTTAAATTAATGTATCATCTGTTAGGTTAAAGAACGGAAGTGGATGGTAATTGGAGTTTGCTAAGTGTGAACATAAGCTTTTGTGTATATGAATCGATGTTTATTTAGACCCAAGGGTGGCATGACATTAAATAAAAGGAAAAGTAACTTAAATGTTTAAGGCAAAACGTTTAGGCACGGTTGTGCTGCAGACTGGTTCTATAAATCTCGTGGTAGGGCTACTTGCTTTCCACAAAAAAATTGTAATAGAAAAGAAACATCTTTATAATTGACATTTGACATGCTGTTTGGGTTAGGCTGTGGTAGACCAAGCACAGATTTCCCTCTGATGGAAACATTTATCATCGTGATTGCTGCAGAGTGGCAGGTGGTGTTATCAATTACCTCTTCTTACCAATAATAATATTAGTATGGTAATATCTTTGCTCATGTGAGAAGGAATTAGCGGTCAGTTGTTGCAGCTTTAAACAGACAAAATTGTGCTGGATTTAACCCCAGGGTCCTCAAACAAAAGTTGTGGTGCAGAAAGCGCGGGGGGGGAGGGGGGGCGGCGGGGGGGAAGATGCTACTTCAGCTTGCCAGGAAGAGCAGGAATGATAGAAAATAAAGCCCAAATAATTGCACGCCCCTTCGAATAAAGTTGCTGAGCAAAATAATAACTGTAAAAGACAGTAGATGGATTGCACGAAACGTCAGATCCATCTTATCCGCATGTTGGTAACTTTGACGGGTTTAAGAACAACAACGTTTTATAAAGCATAAGTGTAGACAACTACGTATGCACTCTTTGTAGAGTCAATCTTGTAGATAAGCTTTCTGAAGGTTTTTATTAACCCTGAATAAGGATAAAAATTAGAGCCAACGCGTAACTAGGTGTTCCATTAATGTAAAAAAAGAAAGTACTAGTTGGTAAATAATATCATTAAACAGGCAGAATAATAACATGTCGCTTCAGACGATGAAAGCAACCTCGCAAAAGAAGACGACAATTAACAAATTAGATTTAATTACAGAAAGAAAATCAACTTTTGCTTCCCATCACTAGTAAAGTATTTTAGTGGACCCACCAGCCACGGCGAGGGGGACGGGAGCGGGCGCGGTTTGCGCCGGGACACGCGTGACCGCCGGCCCCGCAGCTGCCGAGCAGACGTGCGCGGTGCCGCGTCCCCCGCTCCTCTGCGCGCACCTACCTACGTGGGTGCGCAGAGATTTACGCGGCTAAGCGACATCCCCCCCGCTCCCCCCCACCCCGCAGTGGCCGTGTTTTTCGCAGCCCAACTTCAGCGACCGCGTAATTTTTTTTTTTCGCCCTCGAGTCAGGAAGATTAATTAAAAGGTCCGTGGAAAACTTTGCGGTGTAACAGGGAGACGGGGGCAGGAGGCAGGAGCCGGAGGAGACGCGTATCACTTCATAACTTTCCACTCGCCTCCCGAGCCCTCTGCACTGTCAGGGTTTTCCACACAGCTCGGGTAGAAAGTTTCCCCCGGCGATTTGCGCCGGTCCTGGCGGTACGTCCCGGCGGTGCCTGCCGGAGCCGGGGCTCGGCGGCGCGTCCCCGGCGGGGGGGGGGGGGTAGAGGGGGGGGGCAGCGGCCCCTCCGGCCGGCAACTTGCTCAGGGACCCCCGCGCATCGCGGCGGATTTTTTTCTCCAAGAGAAAAAGTGGGAAGGAGAGCGGCATAAGGGAAAAGAAAACCATAAAATGTATCACTTGTAACCCTAGAATATGTTAATGTCAAGAGATACAAATCTGGTAATTATGCCTTTCTTGCCTGTTGTGTTCTCCATTGTTCATTAAACATTAAAGACGGGATTATTTAATTTTCCGCTTAAAGATTCTCTCACGTTCCGCAAAATCATATTAATTTTCAATCATTTTACTTTTTTACAAAGGACAAAGTTTTGTTCTTATAATGCTGTCAATGAGCTGCTTTCCCCCCCCCCCCTCCTCAACGCGCTATAAGAAAGGCACTTTTAAAACGCTCTTCAAGAAATCATCTGCTGCCGGGGGAGCTACCAGGCACTGAGCAATAGAAAACGCCAAAGTTTAGGGGGAAAAAATGTTGCCTGAGCAACAGCAACAAATCCTTTCAAAAGATGACTGGATGAAAATGGACACATTTCGGGTACTACCGCAAATGGGAAAAAATGCCTGGGAGAGGTGTTAAAGTGCGTCCTCTCTCATTCCAGGCAAACGTTTCGGTCACAAGGGGTAGCTGAGCCCCTTCACCTAAAGCAAGTCGGAGAAATGTACCTCTGCTTTTGGAGGAGAAGCCCTCACTCCAGCTCCCCACTCGCAGCTGCGGTGCTGCGGGTTACTTGAACGCCCGCAGACGCTCGCTTTCACCTGCACTCTGCCTACCATGTAGTGCAGCATATACACACACACACGCGTAACGTCTTATTCGTGTGCGCCGGCTGCAATAAAGCCCTACTTCGGACGGAAAAAAAAAACCATGCTCAATTAATGGGCTCGTCCCCTCCCACTTCATATTAGAAAATTACATCAGATTTCAGCTATCACGATCGTCTCCAGATATTTTAAATGAGACGCTCTCAGTGCCACCAAACTTTCAGCAAGGATGGACGCACAGAGAGAAGATGCACTAGAATTTATAGACAGTAAACAAGTTTTTTAATTATAAAGCGGGCAATCATAGCGAGGCGTCTCGTGTACACATTTCACTAAACGAAGGACAGAAAATTATCCTCGTCTAATATCTAAAAGGCATTGATTTGGCGTTTCAGTGTTGTTTCCCTTAAGGGCTGCGCCCGTTTCTAACGAATACCTGCACCACAGAAATCGCTGATGGTACGCATGGCAGCACACTATCCGGAGTGGCCTAAACTGTCGCCTCTAACTTTATTTGGTTTGCCTACCAACACAAAAGCGGGGAATAAACCGAAAGCCCAGAGACACGCTATCACAACGCACGAGATAAAGCGAGCTATCAGCAGGGAAAGTTTACACAGAGGAGCCTCCCAAAGAAGCCGGGGTTAGTGTGTTTTAAGGACTAGGGATGGATTACATGGGCTGGGGTGGGGGTATTAGAAGGAAATCCCTTTCACTGATCCCTGGCCCCATACGCGGAGCTGCCCGCCGCCCTCCCGCCCCCGCGCCGCGCCCGGCAATGTGGGCTGCGCCTCCGCGCCCCGGCGAGGGCCGGCGCCGGAGCCGCTCCGCCGAGCGTGGCACGGGGCGGGGGGCGACGGGGCGAGCAGCGCCCAGGGACCGGTCTGCAACTAACAGTTAAAAAACAAGCGAAAAAACAAAACCACCCAAAACAGCCGAGGGGGTCGCAGGGGCCGCTGGAGGAGACACCCCCCCCCCGCCCCAAAACCACACAGGAACACAGATGCGCGGAGCTGTGAGCCTGGGCAGTGCGCGCATCGCGGGGCCCTGCGCGGTGCCGGGCGGCGCGGCGGCGACCGGCGGCGGTGGGGTACATCCTAGCGGCGGCCGCCTGCCATGGGAGCCGGGCTGGCCGCCCTCCCCGCTCGCCCCGGCGAAGGGGGAGGCGGGCAGGGACGGCGACGGGAAGCGGCAACTTGCGGCGGCGGCGGCCGGTGCGCGGGAGCTGCTGCGCGGCGGCGGGGCCGCCCGCCTCCCCGGGGGACGGACGGGGCGGGAGGGGACGCGAGGCGGCGGGACGGGGCGGGGGAGGCTCAGCCCGGCTCCCCGGCAACTTGTAATGCGATAGAGGGAAAGCGGGGGGGGGGTGGAGGGAAGTCTCTTCCTCCCCCCCCCCCCTTAACAAAAAAAGGGGGGGCCTGGGAGAAAAGCCGCTGCTGGGAAAGTGCGTGCAGAGAGGGAGGCTCGGAGGCGGCGGGGAGCTGATCGGGCTGCGGGGCTGGCGGCAGCCCCGGCGGCAGCCCCGGCAGCGCGGCACGGGAGGCGGAGGAGGAGGAGGAGAGTAGGAGGAGCTGCCGTGTGACCCGCACCGCTCCCAAACTTGAAAGTTTATCTGCCCGAAATCAACAGCGGCCGCGGTGCGCGCACCGCTCCTCGGCACGGAGCGGAGGCATCGACCGGGGGAGCCGCCGCGCAGGGAGCGGCTGCCGGCGCCGCTGCGAGCGAGGCAAGGCCGGGAAGGGGGGGGGGAATCACTCCTGCGACAACAACAGCCACCCCCCACCCCCCAAATCTGGGAGAGGATCGATACTATTCGCTGGAGACCAAGGACTTGCTCATCGGCGCAAACGCGAGACCGCTGTCATTAGCTAACAGGACACACGACTGAGCGGGGGGGGGAAGGGGGGGAGGGTGAGGAGTGTCAAAAAAAGTCATCACAACCTGAGAGAGAGAGGGAGAAAGAAAAAAAACTTCCTACCAATGGACAACAGGAAGTGACCACCACCAGCAACGGGGAGTCTCTGCTTGGAGAAAGAAGCTGCAAGACAAAGAAGAAGGAAGGAGAGGTGAAAGACAAAACTGCCCAAGGTCTTCTGCGTGTGCGTGCGTGCGCTTTCGAGAGAGGAGAGAACAAAAGTCAGCCGGGAAGAGGAGACAGAGAAAGAGCGGCGGAAAAGGAGACAGGATGGAGGAAGAGCTAAAGACAAGCATGTGAAGATCAAGGGGAAAGAAGAGCAGAGCAACACACGCGCACACCGAAAAGAAAGGGAAAAAGAAAAAGCACACACAAAAGTTTCTTTTCCTCCTGGGAAGAAATTACTCACACGCACACAGAAAGCAGATGCCTTGAAGATCAACTTCTGGGGAAGTTGAGAGAAGAAGACGCAGAGTGATGTGAAGAAAGAAAGAGGGGAAAAAATAAAAGCCAGGAAAGAAAGCAGAGAGCAGAAGAAAGAAGAGCAAAAGAAACTGAGAGCCGGGGGGGAGAGAGAAAGACAGAAAAGCGAAGATCGTGACCTCCCCCAACAAGTGGACCTTGCACATATGTTGTGTAAAGTGTGTGCAAAACAGAGCCCTCCTGCGTGGTGCGGGTGTGTTTCGCCGCCGCTGCTGCCGCCGCCGCCGCCGCGGTCGGTGCCTCTCGCAGGCGGCGCTGCCGGTGCCGGGGAGACGCATCATTTGGCGGAGCGAAGCGGCTAATTGCGGAGCCCGGTCCTTCATTTACATATGCAGCCTGAGTCCGCTGGAGCCGCGCCAATCCGCGCTCGCCCCCAGCACCATTAATCGCCATGCATTATTCACAATCATAATTACAGAGCCCCATGCGCGCTCCGCGCAGCCGCCCCAGCCCGCCGCGCACACCCCACCGCACCGCGCACACCCCGCCCGGCTAATCCGCCACTCGCTCACCCGCTCACTCACTCACTCCCAGTTTGGTTGGCTAGTTAACGTTGCCCTTTTTTTTTTTTTTTTTTGGTTGGTTGCCTTTTCTGTTATTGTTTGTTTGGTTTGTTTTGCAACTCGACTTTTATTTGCGAACAGTTATTTCCAGCCCCCCACCCCCCTTCCCTCGTTCCCAATTCCTCCCCCCTTTCCACCTCCACGTCGCTGATGCCTCTGCAAAAAGCAGAGTCAAGACGGCTCAGTTAGCAGCATGTCTCGTCGAAAGCAAGCGAAACCCCAGCATCTCAAATCGGACGAAGAGCTGCAAGCGGAGGTAGTTTCTGAGCACGGTAAGGGCTCCCGGCGCCTCTTTCTCCTTCTCTCTCTCCTTTTGTGAGTGGGTTTCGGATGGAGATAGGTGGATTTATGGTGATGGTGAACATGGGAGCGCAATTACTCTGCAGCGGGAGAATGGGAATTAGAGCAGCTGGGGGAAGAGGCAGCGGAACTGAGAAGTTCGCAGTTTAGCCAAGTTTCTGCAGCCCACCCCCTGACTAACCATCCCTCCCAGCAGCTCCCTCCCGGCCTCCCGAGCGCTTTTATCGCGGCTGGGCTCGGCGGCGGGGCTCGGCCCTCCCTCCCCACTCACCCGGGCTCGGGCAGCTGCATGAGCGGGCACCCCGGAGCAGCGCCTGCCTCCTCCTCCTCTCCGCTGCGCTCCCTCTCTCTATTTTTTTGGGATGCCTCTTTTTTTCTCCCCCCCCCCCCCCCCCCCCCCCCCCGTGGAGGCTCGGAGCGGGCAGGAGCCATGTTTCCCTCGCCCCCGCCGGCAGAAAAGTTGGGGCGGCCGGGGCCGGGGTGCCCTGCCTGGGGCTGCGGGCTCCGGGGGGGGGCGGTCCCGCGGGCCGGGGGCTGCCAGGCCCCGGGGCGCGCCCCCGGGGCATCCCCACGGCGGCCGGTGCCAGGGGCTCCCCCCCGCCTCCCCGGGCCACCCGGCGCAGGCTGCGAGGAGAGGCACTTTTTTGGGCAGCCCGCTTGGGCTTTGGGCTGCTCCGGCCGCTCCCCCCCCGTTTGCCCGGCAGGCGCCGGGAGAGCGGGGGGACCGTGGCTCGGCGGCGGGCAGGGGACCCCGGTAGGAGCGGGCAGGGCCGCTCGGTGCGCGGGGGCAGCGGAGTTTTCATTCTTTTAGAGGAGGTTGAGCAGCAGCTTTTCGCCTCCCCCCCCCCCCTGCGCTGCCTTCCCCCCTTCGCCTCCTGGCTCTGCTGCGACTGTAATTATTATCAGTGGTAGGTGACACGAAGTGCCACCACCGCCACCAGCCCCTGTCGCGCCGGCTGCAGGCAGTGGGGAAGGGTTATTTTCTCGCCCATCCGCCATTCTTCACTCCCTCCCCACACGCAGGCACACGCACACTTGCTTTTATGCATCTGGGCTGCCCAGAACAAGTGTCTGAAGCTGGAAAGAGCTGGGCTGTAATCACTCCTTATGTCCACTTTGCTGTATTTTTTTTTCGAGAAGAGGGCTGCAGGGTTTTTTTCTTCCTTTTTTTTTTTTTTTTTTTAGTTTTAATTTCCTTAGTAGTCCTTGGCATTGCAGCGTGCAAAGGCATGCCACAGCCCATGCTCGCTTTTCCTGGGCTAAGTTGAGAGCTTCCACTTGAAAGTTTTTCTTTTCCTCTTTGCATAGAGGCCACTGCTTGCTTAGTTTCTCGCATAACCAAGTGGGAGCCCCAATGTTTTCTGCTTTCTGTGTAGGCCCCTTGCTCCACTGTTTCATCCCCCCTCTCCCTCCCTTCAAAAAGAAAAAAAGTCATTCTGCTTCTTCAAAACTATAATGACTTTTAAGTTGCATCTGTGGGGAGAGAAAGGCAGCAAAGTTGAAGCCTGAGGAGGATTTTGACTATTGTATCTGAACTTTACAGCCCTGAAGCTTAAGGCAGTGTGAATCCACTTCATCAGGTTAAAACATCTGTCAGACTAGCAAATCGTTAAGCCTCCTGCTTCTTCCCAGGGTATTTGGGGAGCCAGAGAGTGGGTCCCACACTGTCCAGGGCTGCTAAGGGGGCTGCTGCCACTGCTCCAGGAAAACCCACTTAGGTGTTGACAATAACAGATACACAGAGAAATGCTTCCTTCTGTCACAGCAGAGGAGCAAAGCAGTGCATTTTCAAAATTTGATTTTTTTTCCCTAGGAAACACTGGTTGTGTAAAATGAATTGATATAGGCAAGCAGATAATAATTAGTATTTTACTATGTAAACAAGATTTGTTGAGCCCAGTCTCTGTTGGTGTGGGTTCTAGGTCTAAGAATTTATCACTAGCATTATAAACTTTTACATGCTCTGAATCCATTTCAATACAGAAAAATAAAACCCCACTACTTCATTATGACACTCCTGGAGAGTTAATAAATTGAAAAAAATTGTTAAACTAGGTTTTTGTTTTGTTTTGTGAATCTTATCTATGTAGCCATGTCACCCGAGATTAGAACAAGAGATATGCTAAAAAGAAACGCTTGCATATGGTGGGTAGATTAAGGACAAAGAATCTTTTTGTCATGGAAATGTTTTTTTTTTTTCCCCTTTTTTGGGGGGTTTTGTTTTGTTTACTTCATCACATAGAATTTCTCACACTTGGTTTGTTTTGTATTGCCCTCAATGACTACATGATCAAATGAATGGATTTATTTCTGCCGAATGAGAAAGACAGTCTTTCCATCAAAAGGACTACATTGCATCCCAGTGAGGAATTTTAAAGCGTTATTATTGTGGTCCCTGAATAGCACAAAATCGGCTTTCACAGCAGCCCTAAAATGCAACAATGTAAATACTTTTCAGCCTTAGAAGGCTGTTATCAAAATGTACTATGTTTCCTTTTATTAAAACATATTTTAATTAATAGAGTGAAACCCTTCATAGTTAACAATTAACAAGCTAAAGTAGTGCTGTTGGTTTTGCACTTACATTTGAGAAATGTGAACAAGGTGGAGACAGGATACACGAGTAGAGGGCTATCTAGTGCACATTAGTGTAATGTAAATCATTTACACGTTATATTAGGAAGACTAACGATTGCTGTGCCGAAAGCAGTTTTATAGGCCAGATATAATGAGCGCTCCAAATCTCGTGAATTAAAACACTTCTTGTCAAGTCAGTGTTCTTCGTTTCTGTTCACAGCTGTAATCAAGATATTGCTACAGTTCCTGAGCGTATTTTGCAACAGGCCAAAAATAGTTTGCACAGTGCAAGAATATTTGTCGTTTTTTAGAAAGCAAACTGTTTAAGCAGTATTATTTGGTACATGTAGCCTTTTCACTAATTTGGCTGTTTATCTTCAAATGTGGAAGTTGTTGTTAACACCAGATTAAGAAAATGAAGCTTATTATTAATTTAATGAAATCGTGTTTAATATCACCTCAAAACAGATTTTATTAAGTGAAGCATTTAAAAATGAATGTCCCATAAAAGTAATCCTTGGAGTGAAGGGACATTCATAGTAGCAGAGAGAAGCCTGGGAGCAGAATGGAAGATAAACATTAGGCCAGATTTTAAGTTGACTGGTCTCACCATAACTTCGGTACTAACGTTATCACAGCAGTTTTCGAATCAGAACAGATAATTTTATAGCCGGCTTGGGTTACAATATGACACAACTGCATTCAAACAGGGCAATGTCATGATGGTGAGAAACTGCTGGAAATCTGAAGATAATTAGCAATGTCATCAACTACAGATTTACATTATTTGTCGAAAGTGAAATGCTAAAAATATATTTTTTAATAATTTTCAAAGGAAGTGTTAACCAGCAGCTGGTGATGATATATTACTTGAATAATTGCACTGTAGAAGAGTGAACAAAAGATACCTATTAAAAAAACCACTTTGAGGTTACTAAATTAGAAGATATGATGGAAATGATTTAAAAACAGCAGCAGCAGGACTCAGATGACTGTAGAATACAATAATCTCAGTTTCTCAGTAAATGTAAAGCATTGTAATAGCTGGAATTACATTTCTAATACACTTGCCTAATTCAACAGATTACAAACGAATCAGAATTACAGATACAATGCACATGCTTCAACTCCGATTAATTTTTATATTAAACCACGGATATAGCATTTGTATTTTTAAAGTAGGGATAATAAAAAGGTTTTTTTTGTAATGCTGAAAAGTGATTCTCAGAGTGTGCAAGTGAGGTTCTGGTAAGGGTGATGACAAATGATGCTTTGGACTTTTTCATGCAAAGTTTCTGGCTAAGATGTATCATTGTTTAGTCTTAAGGTGGAAGGGATACCTTGTAGTGAACTGTGTAAGGACAGTTTTCTAGTGTGCCTTTTGCAATAATTTTTTTAGATATTGGTGCTGTTTTTCCCCCCACTCTTCAGTCCATACAACATAGTCTAAACTAATGGATCTTTTTCATCCTGGTGAAGTGGGATTGGGCTGTGCAGTTTTGAGCAGTTAATGACTGCACTCTGTATTCTTCTGGAGTACGTACACAGGCACACAGCAACGACACAGTTCGCTATGGAGCAGCCAGCTTCATGTGAGGGTGTTCACTCTATCTGCGTATACAAAGGATGAAAACACATTTTGGAGGGACACTCCTACGTACAAAATAGAGGTTATGACACATCGGTTAGACCCTATTGCCTTTAAAACTTGAGAAATCACAAGCAGCTGTCAGTAAACATAAAACTTAGGTGATTTTTGCAGATGTTTGTTCTGAGGCAAGTGTAAGAGGCGGCTTTTTGCCTTGAAAAATAAAGGCCAAATAAGTATTGCTGTAAATTGTCGTTTTGATAAGAAACGGTCATTGAAACTTTTATATAAATAGTTCTGCTATTACGGTAGAGGCTTAACATTCAAACTACGTAACATCTGTATTTGTATAATTTTTAAAATATTCTGTTTTGAACTGTGTTAGCAACAGGAAAATATTTGGAATAATAAGGAAACTACAACAATCAGCCAGTTTGCTGATGTATGTATAACAATGAAAGTAGACAAAACTGGGTCAGATTTTATCTGGTGGTGCTGATCTTGAGGAAGTCTTACCATCTCCTGAGGTAGACATTAAGGCTCTTTTTTTTGGAGTGTGAGGGAGGAAATTTTGAAAGGTGTTGGTTTAAATTCTGTGTAATTAAGCTATTAATATGCATACATTAAGCTGTTGAAAATTACTTCTCCTTGCCTAAGACAGAGGAAAAGCTACAATTCAAAAAATGAGTGGCGTTTTAAAAAAAAGAGTAAAAATAAACAAATTAATAACGAGTATTAGTGCCACTTCTGAAAAATAGTTTGAGTCCTGGAAAGATCTTCTGGATGTCTTTCCTTCATTTGCTTTGTCGGCTGCCAAGCCAGGACAAGCGTATCTGTTGACTATCCATCAGTCAGGACATGAGTCAATCACTTTTGCTGATAATAAACCAGGACTGGCATGACATTAGAATAGTTAAGTACTGACACATTTTCCAAAATAAAGCATGTAAAAATAATTCATTTTGTAATATTACATTTGCAAAATTAGAGTAATTTGCTATGTTTTTTTTCAGAGGAAGCATGAGTAAATCTAGTTCCAGCAGTAAATTTTTATTTAGTTGTATATTTCAATGTAAAGGGCCAAAATCCTATTTCCTTTACCCTCTGAAAATTTCCCACTAAATGTAGCGAAGGTTTTCCATTAATTAAAAAAAGAGAATTTAGGCCAAAATACACTTTTAGGAGCTGGTTCAGTTATAGTGCTGTTGGTCATACTGTACATTTCTTCTTACCAAAGAAAAGCCCTTCAAAATTGGGAAAGCCAGAAAAGAATTGTTTAAAAGGGTGCTAGAAAACCATAATGAAACACATTTAAAAATGTTTTAAGTTGAAAAGTGAAAAGACAGTGGACCAAAGAGTGGGGTCTTTAGTAGTTCCTTGCTGTAGTTAGGGTACACAAAATGAGCACACGTGAATAACATTTATTGTGGGTAAGCTAAATCTTTAAAAAGAGCCCTTCTGAAACTCTTAGTGCCACTCTCTTAATACTGGTGTGTCGCCCTCCTCACTCCCCCCCCCCCAAATTTAGTCCCTATCACTGGTTGCAAAAGAAACATCAAAAAATTTCCAAACTTTTGACGCAGAGAGTGAGGTACACCGAAATATTTGGGAAGGCTGTTGACCTCCTCCAGGAGCCGCCGGCCGGCCAGGGTGGGCGCTGGGTGGGTGCGTGGGTGGGTGGGTGGGCACGGTGGAGCAGCGGGGCTGCTGCGGGAGCTCAGCCCGCAGCCGGGGACAAGGTGGGGGGGGGATTGCCGAGTGCCAGAAAGCTTCCCCAGGACTCTTCCCCGAGGGTGGGTAGTTAGAAGTGCTTTGACAAGGCTTGCTGATTTAACCTTTGCCTGCTTTGCCCTGCCAGGGGTGGCCACTAGATGTCAAGCTCATAATACAATTAGTACATCTGTGCAGTTGACCTTGGCAGCACGGCTTACCACTGTTCTGTTAAGTGTTAACACTGAATTTGAGTGTTAACTAGAGATCCCTCAGAGTTTGCTACATGCTGTACAGCTTATCAAATGCCCATCTAGTTCAGCACAAGTGTTTACAGTTCTTAAAGGAGGAAAAAGGTTTCCTTTTGTGAAGCCCAGCGTCTTGAGCTGCTTAATTAACCCTGCAGGTGCCACAGTATTTTTATTTCAGTTAATCGAAACCGACTCGCTATTCAGTGTTTCGGGAGATCCCTTCTACTGGTGCCACTTGATAATTTTATTGTATGATTTCGTTGCTGTACTGATGTTCCCAAAGTTGGAGATGATGAAAGCTAACAAATTTGTTTAGATCTTTATGTGCTTTGCTATCCCGTCCAACAGTGCAGCGTACGGAATGGTAAATGAGCAAAATGACTGAGCTGCACAACCACCATCAAATCATTCCAGGTTTGCTCTTTCAAGCACTCCTACATGTGAGTAACTTTACTCAAAGGAGTAGTACCATTGAGTGCAGTGCTTGTAAGTTCAGTTTTGAGATGCGGGATTGGGTCCTCACATTGGCTTCTCTTGTGGTGAGCCTCCAGACACAAATTTGTCAGCGTTTCAGTGGTTGTTCTGAGAGTGGCTGGCTTCATTCTGCAGGGTGTTAGAGTTACATAGTTTAAGATGTAGTTAGTTATATACTTTTCAAAATAGGAAAGCTATGCAGAATGTAGTGTTCTGCTTCTTTCTTCTAGTTTATTTATTTTGTTTTTTCAATGTCTTTTTCATATCAGCTATGTTAGAAGTATTGACCTCAATTTATTTTTGGGATTCTTGATAAAACTTGATGTGTTCCAAATAAACTTAGTTGGTACAAACATCAGCATATTTGTACACAAATTCTGCACTACCCGGAATTAATGTATACATGCCATAACAGCCAACCGAATAGCTGTTTATATGATTTTGAAAAACATAACGCAGGTCTTATTTAATACGGTATCTTGCGCAAATATTCCAAACAATTTGTGAAGCTTCCATCTGTTCCACATCTGCATACATGTAGAAAGGCGCCAGTGTTTGAGATAACAAAGTGCTTCACTGCACAGGTTAGAAACAGCAAATGTTTTAAACAGAATACAGTTAGTGCCTGTGCCACAGGTGGCTGTTACTTAACAAATTTTGAGATGTAGGCTACTGAATAGATCAAACCGAGTGTGCCGGGTCCGTACCGGTTTTTGCATAGCAAGAGTGCCCTCCACTGTTCAAATCCATCCTAACAGCTTTTGTGGTCTGAGAAAAAGGACAGAAAATTTTTCTATTGAGTCTGGAATTTCTTCTACATTGTTAAACACAGTAGGGGTCTCTATTTGTCTCCTCCTGTTTCACAGCTTGGGCTCAGTATGTGATAATTCATCTTTCTTTATGGGATTCAAAGCTATCATAAAGAGTTAAAAAGAATTAATTTGCAAGAAAACAAACGTGTTCTAACAATTTAAGAAAACTTTCTTTAAAAGCTCTGTCAATCGTAAGAGATGATAAAGCTAAGGAAAAAGTAATACTGTTCTTTTCAAGGACTAATAAGTTGTTACAAGGCTACTGTTTCCAAAGGAATATAATTTTGAAAATGTATTTGTGAGATTTTAAAATATATTTTCTTACTTTCTTTAAATTGTGCTTGGGGAAAAATAAGTTTGTGTATTCTGATGATAGGAGTAGTAAATAATTGTCCTGTATTGGTGCGTTATGCTCAGAGTTTTATTTATAATATTGCTTGTTTAAATATACAAAACTGCTGTGAGCTGCACTTTGAAATGACTGTTGCATGTGAGAGCATTTTATACATCTGTCTTCATAGTTAGCAGACATTTTATCTTTAGCTGGTGTTAACAAACACAGTTTTTTCTGAAACTTCACAGTTCATACACTGCTTCTCAGTGAAAGATGAGTGGGTTTTTTTCTTCCTGAAAGAAATTCCTACATTTAGAAAATATTAATTAAGTCTCGATTATGCAGCTCTGAATGTAGAAATAGTAGTAGTTCATACAACACTTTTCCATGCTTTAATTTGTATTATTGCATATAGTCTAAAAAGAAAATATTTTACTCACACATTTGTTGGATTCCTTTACAAGACACTTTGATTTGAATGCTTCAGGAAGGTATCAGCAATTTGAAATAGATGAAAGCCTAGAAAATGTTGATTCTCTTACCTGGTTTTATCCAAGTGTCTTATGAATCATACATAATTTGAGGATTCTATGACACAGAGTAACAACATACAACAAAATACTGAATTGACGGAGAACATTTGATTGTAATAGTCCTTATTTAATATAATTGAAAAGGTGCTTTTCAGGTCATTTACGTGTACAGAACTAGAAGTGATTTGAGACAAAATGAAAAGATTCTGGAGTAAAGATGAAACATGGTGGAGTCGACTGGGGCTTTTTCCAGACTGGGAGCAGTTAGTCCTAAGAAAGGGGTTATTTAATAAACAGCATGCATTTTCAGAATTAACCTGACTGGAACGTGATGTTTAATTTCAGTCTGTTTCACAAAAGGAGATGGCAGCATTTTTGAAGCATCCACTCGTTGTATATTCCCTTGCACATCATGCAAGAGGCTTTCATCTCATACAGAGCAGAAAGACATACGCCTGCGATAAAAATTCAGAACTAGTAAAACCAGGTTTACAAATCCTGTGTGCACGTAGTCAGCAGCTGTGGCAATTTTTTCGCAACTCTACGCATTTTGTGACAGTGACTGAAGGACCCAAGGCACCCTTTCAGCCCTCTCCCTTCCTCTTGGACAGCGAGAAAGCAGGCCAGCACCATCCTCCTCACAGCCACGCATTGCTCCAGCCTGAGAAGCATTTGGTGGGTGCGCTTAGTGAGGGTGGCAGAGCAAAGCCTCCCAGCATCAGCCCCTCGCACCCCCGGCACCGAGTCAGCACAGCACCTGAGCCGCTTCAGGCATCAGCATCCCAAAGTGACTTTCTCAAAATCCCTTTGTTTGAATTGTTGTGGGCTAATTTTAGGGCCAGACCCCAGCGATGCAGAGTGTCAGCACTCTGCTGGAGCCACCACAGCTCTGCGGGTTGGTACCTGCTCAGGAGCTCGCCCCGGGTACCCGGTTGAGAGGTGGTGCCTGCAGTTTTTCACCTGTTTTCATAGGGTAAGCTTTATGTGCTGTAATTCATCTAGCAGCTTCAGATTAGTCTGTTAGCTGTTAGACTGCTAATGAGAAAAAGAAAATAACGGAGAGGTTATTAGTGGCTGAGATCTTGACTGCTTGACAAAACTCCCATTCAACACCTTTTGTGTAAGTAAGAACAGCAAAATTCAGCCCATGTCTATAAGATTAAGCAACTGCTTCGATTAATTCCCCCAAAGTCCTTGAAAATTTTTACTGCACCACGTCCTCACTGTAATTGTAAAAATGATTGTTTCTCTTCAGGAAAAATGAAAGAAAAAAGATTAAATTCTTCAGTGCTTAATGGATTTAGTCACTTTGTAATATATCAGAAAATGAAAGCAAGCTATAAAATGTAAGGAAATGTGGGAAAAAAAATGCCTTGTTTTCCTGTAACAAGTAAAAGCTGAAACTAAAAACAAAAATCAATTTTTAGCTCAAAATTTTAACATTTAAAAGTTTCAATAATCTGGAGTAATGGTAAGACTTTGGTATTGCTTTTTGTTATTCATAAAGTGATCGCGTTTTAGCAAACAACAAAAATATCCTTTCATGTGGAAGCGTATGTTGTTAAACTTTATTCCCTGTTGAAGTTGGTGAGGACTTAAGACTTCAAAAGCAACAATGCAATCCAGTACCTCAGTACTTTCATATTAATAAGCATTACTGAAAGGGATGCTAAAAACCCATTTATGAAATAGTGGGGCAATGTCCATTTCTCCAATATGCATATGTATTAAAAAATAAATTTATCAGTCTTGCTTTCCCCCCCACCCCGGAGTGCTTGTTTGGGGCAGGACCATAAAGACTGCTGTTTGCATGACTAGTTTGTAATCTTTCAATCCCATTAATTTTAGTGGTGTTTCTAATGTGAATAAAGGTTCCTCGTATGAGTAGGAGTTGTTGGATTTGGCCCATAGCGTGCCATTCTGTGAAGCATCTTAGTAGCATCAGTGCAGGGAATGGTTTGTCATCTGTGGCAAAGCAGCATTTATTTCGGTGCCATCTGTATCACCTGCTTGCTTACCAGTGCAGAAAGTGAAGCTTTGACAGAGAATTTAACTTGTTTGATTTCTTAAGAAATGCCAAAATAATATATGCTAAATGGAAAATACTGTGGTGAGGTTCTTGGTATGTCTACTTTGAAGCTAATCTGGGGGAAAAATACCCTTAATGACTCTCTAGCATTGTTCTCTAAAATATTTTTCAAAAGCAGTCCTTGAATATTTCAAGACAGATGATGAGATGATTGTACTTGGACTGATCATTTGAAAAGTATTCTCACTATTTTTAAGGCTTGGGAGTTGAGGGAAGGAGGAATACAAAACAGAGCTGTAGGTCCCCAGTTCGTATGGGCGCAAGCCTGGTCCCCCTGAGATAGCACAAAACTAGCCATTTATTTCATTGAGAACAGAGCTGAGCACTGATCATCTGAGAAATACCTGTACTGCTGTATTCCGCTTGTACTTTTTCACAAGTTATATTTCAAATGCAAACTGCTGCCTCTTTGAGTTTATGAATTACTACACTAAACTGGTTATTATCTTGAAATGTTGAAGAGGTCCATATTGATACCTCCTGGCAGTGGGCATCAGTAGTTCAGGTTTCCATCGGAAGCTTACGCGTTATACATATTAGTTTTGACATATATAGATCGTGAGACTGTCTTCTAGTGCAGAAAATAATACCTGTTTTGATTGTAAATGTTCA